>NC_142735.1:24305000-24495000 GCF_051943395.1 Hippocampus bargibanti | reverse complement strand
TTCTTGAGATCAGCCACTGGTGTTATGGTTCGGTGGTACATCCCGTGTAGGGGCTTTTCCTCCCATGATTGTCCCTCTTCCAGCACCTCATCCTCTGTTCCCCATTGCCTGAGACATTCTCTGAGTACATCATCCATAAGAGCCTTCTCTTTAACATCCGTGGTCTGACTCTCTTCCTTTGGCCACCTTATTCCTGCAGGGTATCTGATCACTGGCAGGGCATAGCTGTTTATTGCCCGGGTCTTGTTCTTGCCATTGAGCTGGCTTTTCAGGACTTGCCTCACCCGCTGAAGGTATTTGGTCGTAGCCGCTTTCCTTGTTGCGACTTCGAGGTTGCCATTGGCCTGTGGTATGGCCTGAGGTACAGTGAGACCTCAACTTATGAACGCCTTATGATACGAACTTTTCGTCATACGAACGTCAAATCTATGAAAATTAAGCCTTATAATACGTACTATTTTCATAATACACACCCACCACGGCCGGTCCATCAAGCACACGACCTTCGGATCTGGCGAAAGTGATCTTCGGCAGAAGCACGACCGAACAGCGTGGCGCTACTTTCCACACCCCTTCTCATTGAATGCACACGTCATTCGCCTACTTGTGTGGCGGGCACTAGGACCAGGCATCTCACCCAGCAGGTGCAGGGGAGGGGGGAGTTCATGTTGCATGTATTGCACTGCTTTTGCTGTTCAGTTGAGATCCACTTGTTAGCCGTTGGAATAAACACGTCTCCACATTTAGTCGTGTGTGCTCATTCCTCAACGGCTACACTGGTGACCCCGACGATGGAAATGTTCATGGCAACGGACGAAGATATATCTTCTACGGCCATGTCGCCACGACCGGCGCCCAAACTCGCAGCTGCCGCCTACGCCGCGAAGTTGCCCGAGTTATGGCACAGCGACCCGGCTTCGTGGTTCCAGCATGTGGAAGCACTTTTCCACCTACGAGGCGTCACGACAGATGACCCAAAATATTACATGGTCGTGGCGTCCCTCGACCAACCGACAACGCATTGCATGATGCAACTTCTGCGCGCGCCTCCACGATGCGGGAAGTACGACGCGCTCAAACAACTGCTGCTCCGGCGGTTCACGCTATCGGCCTCCGAGAGAGCAGACAGACTTCTTTCGCTTCCCGGACTCAGCGACGGAACAGCAGTGGATCTAATGGACAAAATGCTGTCGCTGTTGAATTCGGATGATGGCGGATTCCTTTTCCCCCACATTTTCCTTCGCCAGCTACCACCCGAAGTGCGCGCCGTGCTCGCTAACTCGACGTGCCTAGCCACCGGCGACTATCGTGGCTTGGCGGAAGAAGCAGATCGAGTGCTTCTGGCGATACGGCGGCTAGCCGTGCAAATCGATCCGACCGTCGTGGCCGCAGTGGGATCGCAGAAGCGGCGCGGGAAAGCCACCTGCTATTTCCATCAGCGGTTTGGCGCCAAGGCTCGACGCTGCGCACCTCCCTGCTCCCACGAGACGACAGGAATCTTCAACGCCCGACAACCAGTAGCAGCCGTGGGCGCCAGCAACGAAAGCGAGCTGCTTTTCGTCACGGACTCCTCGTCAGGAAGACGTTTCCTGGTGGACAGCGGGGCACAAGTAAGCCTGCTGACGCCCACCGCTGCGGACAAGATGGCAGGTGGATGCGGGCCTGCCTTGTGCGCAGCTAACGGCTCGCCCATCGCTAACTTCGGTTCCAGGTCGGTGACTGTGCGTTTCCACGGACGGGAATTCAAGTGGAACTTTATTGTTGCCGCGACCACAGTTCCCATAATTGCCGCCGATTTTTTATGTGCTCACGGACTTCTTGTGGACATTGCCAACCGTCGTTTGATTGACGCCATCTCTTTCGCCACTTTTCCGTGTGAAGCGTGGGGCGTTAACGCATGCAAATTATTTAACATCGGGTAACGTTTATGAATGCCTGCTGACCGATTATCCGTCGTTAACCACACCCGCCTTTTCCAATGCCGATACTAAACACGGGGTAGAGCATTTCATTCCCAAGGTTGGCCCGCCAGTTTTTGCCCGCGCTCGTCGCCTCGACGCGGCAAAATTGGCAATGGCGAAAGGGGAGTTCGCGACGATGGAGCGCTTGGGCATCGTGAGGCGTTCCAACAGCCCATGGGCCTCACCATTGCACATGGTCCCCAAAAGTGACGGTTCTTGGCGGCCGTGCGGTGATTTTCGTCGGCTTAATAATGTAACCACACACGACCGTTACCCAATTCCGCACATCCAGGACTTTTCCGCACGTTTGGCCGGAGCCGTAATCTTTTCCAAAGTTGACCTCGTTCGCGGTTATCACCAGGTTCCGGTACGGGCAGAAGATGTGCCAAAAACTGCAGCAATAACCCCTTTTGGCCTTTTTGAATTCCTCCGTATGCCTTTTGGCCTGAAGGGGGCGGCACAGACCTTTCAGAGACTGATGGACTCAGTCTTGTGAGGTCTTGATTTTGTATTTGTCTATCTAGACGACATCCTTGTGGCCAGCCCTTCACCGGAGGAACACCTGTCGCACTTAACCGAAGTTTTCAAGCGCCTTGATTCGCACGGCCTTATAGTCAACCCTGTTAAGTGCCAATTTGGTCTGTCCAAGATCGATTTCTTGGGGCATCGCATTTCTCCACAGGGCGCCATCCCCTTACCCGCCAAAGTACAAGCAGTGGTGGATTTCCCCCGCCCGGCCACAGTTAAGGCTCTGCAGGAGTTTTTGGGAATGATCAATTTTTACAACCGGTTTCTTCCTCACGCAGCCGACCTCCTACAACCCCTCTACGGCGCCTTGAGAAAAAAGAAGGCTAACGACCCCGTCGAGTGGGCACCGCAACGAGCACAATCCTTCCAACGGGCCAAGGAAGCTCTTGCGGGTGCAACTCTTCTGGTCCACTCAATCTCAACCGCACAGGTAGCTTTGACTATCGACGCGTCTGATGTTGCCGTAGGGGCGGTGGTTGAGCAGCTTGTGGAGAACGAATGGCAGCCCCTTGCATTTTTCAGTCGAAAACTGCAAGATAATGAACGCAAGTACAGTGTTTTCGACAGAGAGTTGTTAGCACTCTATCTAGCAACGCGCCATTTTCGTTTCCTCCTCGAGGGGCGCCGGTTTACCGCATATGTGGATCACAAACCACTCACATTCGCCATGTCAAAGGTGACTGAACCGTGGTCGGCCCGACAGCAACGCCATTTGGCGGCCATTTCTGAATTCACAACAGACATTCAGCACGTGGCCGGAAAATGTAACCCTGTGGCCGATTGCTTGTCACGCGCGATTGTGTGTCCAGTCCAGCTCGGGGTGGATTTTTCAGAGATGGCCACCGCCCAATCTGAGGATCCGGACATCCACTAACTCAAGGCAGCCGGCACAGCCCTGAAACTTGAGAAGGTGGCACTGTGTGAAAGGGGTCCCGCTCTCCTCTGCGATGTGTCTACGGGTCGCACTCGTCCCGTGGTTCCGCAGGACTGGCGTCGGCGAATTTTTAATTCTATTCATTCCCTTTCACACCCTGGCGTCCGGGCGTCAGTCAAACTTATTGGGGCCAAGTTTGTCTGGCCTGGGTTACGGAAGGACGTCAGGAAGTGGGCAGCTGCATGCGTGGCATGTCAGCGCGGCAAAGTCCACAGGCACACCCGAGCAAACCTGGAAACTTTTCCAATTCCGGACAGGAGATTTGACCACGTCCATGTGGATCTGGTCGGGCCCCTCCCTCCTTCGCAGGGTTGCACACATCTCCTCACCATGGTCGATCGAACCACTAGGTGGCCGGAAGCAGTCCCCCTGTCCTCCACGACCTCGGCAGATATTGCTCGCGCATTCCTGTCGTCCTGGGTCGCACGTTTCGGCACGCCATCCGATATCACTTCGGACAGAGGCCCCCAGTTTGTGTCCGAGCTCTGGTCGGCCATGGCGCAGTCCTTGGGTGTGCAGGTACACCGCACTATGGCCTACCACCCGCAGGCTAACGGGATGTGCGAACGCTTCCACCGGTCACTGAAAGCCGCGCGACGGGCCGCGCTGTCGGACGGTAACTGGGTCGACCAGCTTCCGTGGGTCCTGCTCGGGTTACGTTCGGCCCCTAAAGAAGACCTTAACGCCGCCCCCGCAGAGTTAGTGCTCGGTCAACCACTCCGCGTTCCTGGTGAATTTCTGCCTGAAGCTTCGGGTGCACCTTCATTCCCCCTTTTGCCAGCAGAGCCCCTGACTCCAGCACCAATTCACCACTGCGTCCCCAAAATATTTGTTCCGTCTGCTCTTAGGTCAGCCCGTTTCGTCTTTGTGCGTCACGATGCCCACCGCTCTCCCCTCCGACCGCCGTACGACGGCCCGTTTAGAGTGCTCGAACACGGTGAAAAGAGTTTTGTGCTCGATATGGGTGGGCGGAGGGAGGGAATTTCAATAGACAGGCTCAAACCGGCTCATTTAGTTGCAGGCGAGGACGTTTCGCCGGCCCAGGCCCCACGTCGCGGACGCCCTCCGAAACCTCCAGCCTCACCGCGGCATGCCAGGGCTGAGTGTCGTTCCCCCACTGAGGTCTCGCCCGAATCACCTACACCACCTAATGACGGACTGCGTAGTCGTTGGGGCAGGCTGGTTAAGCCCCCTGCAAAATTTTCACCTTGACCTTCCTTCTGGGTGTTCTGGGAGGGGCTGTGTGGCGGGCACTAGGACCAGGCATCTCACCCAGCAGGTGCAGGGGAGGGGGGAGTTCATGTTGCATGTATTGCACTGCTTTTGCTGTTCAGTTGAGATCCACTTGTTAGCCGTTGGAATAAACACGTCTCCACATTTAGTCGTGTGTGCTCATTCCTCAACGGCTACACTTGGAGCTTTTTGCTGATAATTTTACTATTATGGCACCGGAAAATAAACACCACAAGCTCGTGTTCAGCCTCAGTTCAAATGTGGTGCGTTACTATGAATAAATTGAAGAAACTACCAGCCGTACACGTCTACTCTGCTCTGTTTATTTGTCATCCAAGACTTGGGGTGCGTTCAAGTTCGAGAATAGCGCACGACTTCTTAAGACTCTAGGCTGTTTGGAAAGCATTGTCTAACTGAATGAGCGGTGACAAACACTTCCCAACGTTTTTGTGTTGCTACACTTGAACACACCCCTCTGTCAAGTTGCGATAGAAGTGATTGTGATTGGCTAAACGGTAGAGTCATGTGTCATGGTAAGCCAATCAGAGCTAGTGTTTTCACACACACCGGAACATCGTGTCATTAGTCACGCTAAATTGTCACGTGCGAGTTGACAGCTCGGGCGTGGCCTACGTTCGCGACACTTCATTTCATTGTCGTTCTGCAATTTCATTTCATTTCAACGAGTCACTGTCACCTCACCAGTGACATGATTACATGGAAGTGCATCGCTCCATCTTGTGCTCCAAATGTTTGCTTGTGCTTCAAGTGTTTGCTTTGCACGAGGTGATTGTTAGACGCGAGTGTGCCATTTTATTCGCCCCGCCCGCCTTCTTTTGTCGTGTTTATTCCATGTCCGTGGACTCATCGGACTCGAGCCTTTTGTTGTCATAAAATCTCTGCCAGCACCTACCGGACTCGAAGTGAATGCAAATGACATCGAGGAGCTTGTTGCTGACCATAATGAGGTCATCAACACAGAGAATTTGATTTGCCTTTAAGAGGACAAGCAGAAGCAGGCCATTCAACACTTGATGTGCAGGCTTTTATTGAACAGTTCCATTCAGAAAAGGCTATAAGAATCATGAATGATAATGTGATGCCTCAGTTTCGTAAGACCTTACAAGTCAGAAAGCAACAGGTGTCAATTAAGAGCCATCAATGACCATCACAAATGTAAACAAAGTGACTTTATTTTACAGTGCAGTATATTTCTTTCATTACAATACAATAGCACGTTTATTATACATAGGATAAAGTCAAAGTCAAAGTCAGCTTTATTGTCAAATATGCTAATATGCATGACATACAGCACAGATGAAATTACTGTCCTCTCGGACCCAGCATGCAAGGCACTTATAATTACTTTAACAAACATAAACATGAAAACGCCAATTTGGTAGGTTGTGTGTAGTTTTAAGGCTTATTTAGTTGAAAAGTATATTTTATGGAAACCCGGGAACGGATTATTCCCATTTTAATGGTTTCCTATGGGATTTTTTTTTTTTTTTTTTAGATACACACTTTTCGCCTTACACACTCTGTCTGGGAACCAATTAAGCTCGTAAGTTGAGGTCTCACTGTACTTGTAGCTGTTTTCAATGTCTGCTATTGTTCCTTCAGAGAGTGAGACCCCTTTAGTGTGGCCCTCTTAGTCACCATCTGACTACATTTCTCCAGCCCGAATGACATCCCGATGTCACTGCTGTAGATCCTGGTTGTGTGGATCAGGGAGTCTATGTCCCTTTCGCTCTTAGCATAAAGCTTTATATCATCCATGTAGAGGAGGTGACTGATTGTAGCTCCATTTCTGAGGCGGTATCCATAGCCTGTCTTGGCGATTATTTGGCTGAGGGGGTTCAGTCCTATGCAAAACAGCAGTGGGGAGAGTGCATCACCTTGGCATATGCCACATTTGATGGACCCTTGCGTTAGTGGCTTGCCATTGGCTTCAATTGTGGTTTTCAACATCCTCATCGAATTTGCAACAAAGGCTCTCGGGGTCCTGTTGACCTTATACAACTCCAAGCATTCAGTGATCCATGTGTGTGGCATCGAGTCATATGCTTTCTTGTAATCAATCCAGGCTGTGCACAGGTCGGTATGTCGGGACCTGCAGTCTTGTGCGACTGTTCTGTTAACCAGCAGCTGATGTTTGGCACCTCTAGTATCTCTACCAATGCCTTTCTGTGCTTTGCTCATGTATTGATCCATGTGTCCACTTATCTTAGCCGCAATGATGCCTGACATGAGCTTCCACGTTGTGGAGACAGGTTATTGGCCGATAGTTGGAAGGAACAGCACCCTTTGAGAAATTCTTCATGATCAGGATTGTTCGCCCTTTGGTTAGCCATCCAGGGTGAGTCCCATCCATCAGCAACTGGTTCATTTGTGCTGCTAGGCGCTCGTGGAGTGCTGTGAGTTTCTTTAGCCAGTAGGTGTGGACCGTATCCGTGCCTGGCGCCGTCCAGTTTTTTATACCTGAGACTCTTTCTTGTATGTCTGCCGCTGTGATGGTAACTGGGTTCTGTTCAGGGAGGTTGCTGTGCTCCTCTTTCAGCGTCACCAGCCATTGTGCACTGCTGTTATGTGCGACCTCCTTCTCCCATATGCCTTTCCAGTATCTTTCAGTTTCCAGCCTTGGAGGGTCTGCTCTGCTGTTAGAACACTGCCACTGAGCGTTCACTTTCGCAGGTTCTGTTGCGAACAGCCTGTTTATTCTTCTGGCCTCATTCTCTTTCGTGTACCTCTTTAGGTGACTGGACAAGGCCTGGAGCTTTTGTTTTGCAATTTCGAGTGCTTCAGGTATAGTTATCTGCATGTACCTCTTGTGTATTGGCCTTTTATTCACACCTCTCTGGGTCACCGTCAACTGACTCACATCTTTCCGAGCCGCCTTGATCTTCGCCTCCAACCGTCTTTTCCATGGTGGGTAACGAATCTCGTAGCTTTCACCCAACCCAAGACAGAACTGGCCCTCTTGACCAGGCGCTCCTACCTCTATATCAGGGGTCGGGAACCTTTTTGACTAAGAGAGCCATAAAAGTAAAATATTTAGAAATGTTTTTCAGCGAGAGCCACACGCATGCGCGCGCGCACATACGAACGCTCGCGTGCGCGCGCACACACACACACACACGCGCACGCGCGGCCACTTTTCAACAAAATATCAGAATGTATTATTTAAAATAACTTTGTGATAGTACTCACCGTTAACATGGATGGTTTTCCGTTCCTCGTGTTTGGTAAAAATCCAGGAAAACGATCGGAATGAAATTCAATTTGCCGGTCCAGAGGAGAAGTTACTGCTAGCTAGCCTGCACACGGCTCATAAGCTTCCACACTTGCTATCTGCAATCTACTACGTTAACATGGGGCTTGTTAAAATGTCACTGACATTCGATTGTTTCATCGATGGTATTGTTTCATTGCAAATTAGAATCAGAACATTTTCTCTCCTCTAATGCTCCGGTGCTTTCACGCTGAAGTGCACTAGTTGGGCGTGAAGTGCACTAGTTGGGCGTTTACCTGTTTCAACATGACGGCCACTATCATCCAATCAACATGGCGCTTTCCGCCAACTGCAGCCCCAACGGGAAATGAACGACTAAAAAAACGACTATATGTATTATAATATGTAATATTTATCGGCGAGCCATATGCAATCATCAAAAGAGCCATAGGTTCCCGACCCCTGCTCTATATCCATCTATCCATCCATCACACACACACACACACACACACACACACACACACACACACACACACACACACACACACACACACACACACACACACACACACACACACACACACACACACACACACACACACACACACAAATTAAAACCCGGGTTGCAAAATGCAAACTTATGTTGATTCTTCTTTGACCACGCTTGCTCCTTAATTCCATCCCGCTGTTTAACCGCACGTCAGTCCCCAGTGCTACTCTGTTTGGACTCCGTTCAGGATAATGTCAGATGCTGCCAACCGTGAGTGGGTGTGCATTTTAAACCGTGTAACCACAGGTGGACACACGCTGTGGTTGTTCTCATCTAAGCTGTTTTTATAAAACAACAGAAAGGCTTTCCTGCTCTTGGCAGTGCCTGTCCTCGTCTTTGAAATGACAGTGGAAATTGCTTGCATGTCGGCAATGATACAATGCACTCGTGAGAGAACCTTGGCCGTATGGGATGATGCGAAGCCAGATAAAACAAGCCATCGTCTTTTTCTGATACCATCACATATTCAGACTATTTCGAGACTCTGATTGCAACCTGAAAGATGAGATGACCGCAAACTACCAGCGTGGGTCTTAGTGAAATCGGTATTAGTGAAAACAATGTTTCTGTTATCGGGACGATCACAAACCAAAGCATACGCGTACCCTTCTGCCGCATGTCATTTGGCCTCCGCCTTCCAAAGGAATAGCTACATTGGGAAGATTCAACTCAAAGCAGGATGGCAACGTAACTCTCGTTTGATTGACTGAAGCTGCAGAGCTCCCCCCACTACCCCAAATGTAAATTGCATGTGTCCACGTCTTCCGAATATACCTGAAGTTAGTCATGATCAAGTCTGTATCATTCTAAGAACACCTGGCAAAAACCTGGTTCACTCAAATGCGCCCCATTCATGGCATCCTTGTCACGGTTTGCGAGGTGGTGATGGTTGTGGATCCCAAATAAGCAGGCAGGGGGGGACAGCATGTTGTATTTGACACATTGTATTAAAATCAAGACAGCAGGAACAAAATCTAAAACATCAAAGTCATCCGAACAGAAAAGTACAAATTATCAAAGGAAACTCTGAGTCAAAATCTGCCAAGATGAAACAAACCTGACAGGGTGAAGCAAACACATTCAATGACCCGACACGCACTGGCCGTGCCGGGAGTCCTTTTAACTGCCACTGATGAGGACCACCAGTGCAACTGAGGGCGGGGCCATTAGCGCTATCCGTTGGTCGCCAACCAGAACGTGACAGTCTGCCACGGATTGGGACGACCAAAACCTGTGCAGGTGCCGGCGGGGCTGACAGCGCCACCCATTGGTCGCCAACCAGATCGTGACAATCCTAAATACAGCTGCGCGAAGCGCCCACAACAACATTAAATATTGACAAAGATATGTTGTAAAGTCTTATTTCCCCTTTCCCGAGTCAAGTGGCAATTATTATACAGCATGTATGTACATTTCACTGTTTAAAAAGCTAGCTTATATGTCTGACATATCGTACCAGTTCATGCTAATGTTATGTCATCATTTCGCTAGCTGGTTGACTTACAGATATGGCCTATTTGGACATGTTTGGATGTTTAATCTCTTGACCAATCCGCCCGTTCTACTGGCAAAGGATCACCAAGCAGTCCAAATGATCTGCAATCGAGGGGCCCAGCGCTTAGCATGTCGAGTCCGCTTATGGTGTCTTTTTCGGGGAAACGGTTGTCCGGCGTTATCTTTGACTTCCCAGGAAAGAGCAAGGGCGACATGGGGGTATTTTCTCACTTCGAGACATAGAAAATTGAAGACCTGGCTATTTTCTTCAGAAATGCCCTTCAGAAATGCCCCAAGATGGGTGAAAATGGAGAAAAACACTATTTTGGGACCTTTTTTTGTTGAAGAATTAGCATTTTAAACGTGGTTAAAGTCTCAAAAAAGTTAATATGGCTATGAAGGAAACACAAATTAAAAAGTCAATGTTTTGCAATGAGGAAGTTGTACATTTTTTTGAATATTGAGAATCTAATGTTTGACAGTGTGAATTTTAAGTTGATGTAGTGCCTCAGATAATTTCAGACCAAAAAGAGGAGCACCAAGTTATTGAAAAAAAAAAGGAATTTGGAAAATGGATCCAAGTGATGAGCCAATACAAACCAACCCTGTCATCTTTCAGTTGCAGCTTGAAAAACGTTCTTACAAGAAAAAGGCCAGAACTGTCAAAATTAAAAAGGTACTTTTGGCTTTTGCCTCAAGTTTTGTGGTAGTCGGTTAAAGTGTACGGTATGTGTGTTATCTGGAGTGCACATTAATCGGTAACATATTGTTTTAGTGGTAACAAGTAACAATGCCGCATTTCGGCTCCCAACAAAACCACACTGAGGCAACGCGGGCCCAGCCAGCTTCCCTGGACAAACACATGGATCGTTTGAGGGCTGCGAGCAGGCCACTGCAAGCCTCCCTCCCGAACCCGTCCAACATTTCTTCGGCATAAACGCTTGCGTGTGGCCAAAAATAGCGAAACTGGGGTCCCGGAGCAAAACCTCACAAGCATCAATCAGGTTTCACGAGCGTTGGAACTGCTCTGCTTGCCTTTGCGATTGGGTTTTGGTGCAGCAAAAGTGGCTCATTGGTGGCATTTTTGACAAGATCCTTTGATCCAAAAGTCTTGTGTGAGGCGGCACATTACATAGAATTTTGTATTGATGTGTCAGCATCTCATATCGGCCGCTTCACCCTTTCTTGACTCTTTTTTTTTTCACCTGCTGAACTATAAATCCAAAACGACTGTATGCATGCAAGAGCATGCACACGAAGGTTGTGAATTTCACACTAATAAAGAAGTTCCCAAGGGAGATGGTTTGCTTCGTCCTGATCCTGAAACTTGGTCTTGACTCAAAGGAAGCATATCTCCAAAGACGATTTACAATCAAGTCTTTGTTTCATGTCGACAGACTTTTTACGACGTCTCGGCTTGGATGACACGCTCATTTCTTGCATAGTTGACAAAACAGACTGTTGCGCCCCATTCAAGAATTTTAGGGAGATTAAGACAAAAAAGACTTTAACATCTCACCATTAAGTCCCACAAAATGCTGGGGATGACTTGATCCGACCTGACAACCACTGAGCATTCAGGTCAAACAGGACCCAAGATGCACAATTGGGTTTTGGAGTAGATTTCTTTGCGGAAAAATGTGGGCTTATAATTGAGCTATCCTGGTAAGCAAAAACAGGAAGGAATGAAATGCAAGTTCCAAGCCAATTTCCTCTGAAGATGTTGCCTGCCTTACAAACCGATGCTTTCTGTTGCCTGGCAACATATTCCGAGTCAATCCAATGAAAAAAAAAACATATTTCCTGGTAACCGATGTTTTGTTTAAAATACGACGACAAGTCGTATTTTACGTTTTGAAGGGGATGGATCCAGAAAGGAAAATTGTCCAGTAATTCCAATATTAAGCAGCCCAACACTGTCAGTTAACAACTGAACAACGATGTGAAGCTCTGGAATTCATCTCCATCGACTCTGGACTGCATTTGAGGTCAGCAGTTAAGCGCTTTGTTGACAGAAATAGAAGTTCCCTTGAACCTTTGATCCACTGAAGCGCAAAGCTTTTCCTGGACAGATTCGAAGGTTTTATTCCCTTCACTTGTTCAATTTTGAGCAGTTTTGTTTAAAATGCCAGTGAGACCAATGAATTCAAACACGGGGCCAATGTATAGCATGTAAAGCTAATCCTGTCAATTCCAAGCATTGGCACACATCTCCCACAACAAGAATCCAAAGATTCATTTTGTCAATTTGAGTTCCCATGCAAAAATGTTATCCTATGCTAAGCTTCATTATGCACAAAACATAGCCCCATTATCTTGACTTCCATTGGACTTTTCGTTTTTGGAATATCACCAATTCAGTTCAACCCTGCGAAACCCCTAAAGTGACATTGAGTGAGGAAAAAAAAGGACAAGAAACTTTATCTCGAGGATGAGAACGTCTTTCCCCATAAGCTCTAGCTTATTTACCCACGTAAGCTAGCTTCCTATGAAGAATAATCTTTTTTCAACCTACTTATCGTGCAGTGACACAATTGTTGTAGAAAACGACTTACACTCCTTAATCAATGCAAGTAGGAAACCACATAGTGTTATCAAACAACTAAAAGAAGATAAGGTCACCTTAGGGGTTGTGTATAATATCATAACTAGCACAAAGCTATTGTCCACTGGTTCTCATACAATTCTAGTTTTCTCTATATGATAATTAACCTCTATATAAATGCAATAATACATTTTAATATTGCTCTCATTGAAAATAAATGGGCATAAAGGATATTTAGTATTGATATTGGGCGAGAAAGAATCCGGATTTACGGCATGTGAAGCAGTCTTCAGCAACTGACTTTGGTATAATACACAGGAAGACAAAGGCCATAGCTGAGAGGCGCTCAGGGATCGTGGCCGCTCTTTGGCGTCAAGGCCGCAGCGCCCCGTGAGACGGAAACCTTCTGAGAGACTCTTTTCATCACCTTGAGAGATCAATGCGCTCCCCTCCGGCGAAAGTGCTGACATATTTGAGCGTTTGCCAGCCAGGCAATGGAAGCGACAAAGTAAATGGGGCAAGCCAGTAATGACCCCCATGATTGGCTGCGTCGTATCTCTTCAGCCAGCCGTCACAGTCAGCCCAATCATAGCAAAAGGCTTAAGAATGAATAACACATGCATGCCATCTCAATGTTACTCTTGGAAAATCACTGCAGTAACTCTTCAGCCTGTATTAAAAATAAAAGAAGCCTAATAAGTTTGGCTTGGCGTGACTTCTCAATGAACATTTTCCTTTTGATTGTTCTATCTTGGAATACGTTTGTTAAGCGGTTAGAAAACACAGCAGATGAACTAATGTTATGACAGAAGGGAGGTCTGGAGCCGAGTGAAGTTTTGAGACACCTTCCCTATTGCAGAAATTAGTGGTTTTAGATTTTCGGGAAATTAATGGATGAGGATGTTGACGGTTCAACGTCAACATGGTATGGAGTTGTTAAGTAACACTCACCCAATAAACAACAACAACAACAACATTAGCCATCTTCATTGAGTAGAAGACTATAAGTAGGTCACACAGAGATTTAGTTCTCTTTTTGTCCAATAATATTTCATAATCACGAGTGCTAGCTGAGGAAATTCAATGACATAAGCAAGGGGACCGTTTCTATAACTTCAACGTGATAAGTGGAGGATCGAGTCCCCACTGACAACACAGGTACCAAATGCAAGCAACACCGCTTTCGACGGGCCTTTAGGGCACCAGCTACTCCATCTGTATATAAATATCGACATGAATAGTAAAGATGGCGTGGACACATGAGCGCGTGAAGCCTCCTGGGTGCACTTTTGAAGATCGCCGAGGGTATGCGAGATGAATGCGTCGCCGAGCAGAATGATGGCAACGTGGTATCGTGTAGATTGGCACGCACTTGTTTCATTGTGTCATTTTTGCTGCGCATGCATTCGACTGTGAAATACTGTAGTTGCCGTGGTGCAGAGTTCGCTCACGTATGGCATGCAAAACTACACTGAGCGGCTCTTGCGCTGGAGTTCAAATAAAATACTTTGAATGTGTTTAAGACTTGCGCGGCTATTGTATGTCACAGTGAAATCATGTTGTTGGCACCACCCGCGGCCAGCAGATACCATGACTCCTGGCCGACCTCCCTGAAGACGTGTGCCCGGCTGCATATGCATGTGTCTTTAAGACACCCCAAAGTCATAAAACAAGGGCCGCAGAGTTCTTAAGTGCAGCCCCACATCTCCCCGCACCACTGAAGGACAGTTTTGGTCGAAATTTAGTGATGTAAACACAAAATCCTGTCTATAAATAGCTGTGATTGCCAAGTGCCAAAAAAATGTACAATTCAAGTGTAGGTCAATCAAAAATGTAATCCAATTTCAACGTGTTCCTGAATTTTACAGAATTTGTTATCTGTTTACAGGGCGACCAAATGTGCATTGTGGATCAGATCTGGATTCAACTGTAGGATCTCACCCCGTTTTTGAATGGCATTTCTCCAAGGTCAATATCTTCAAGAGTCATAAATCGAAAGTTCTACTTCTCTTTCCACAACAGCGCTGCAGGGCGTCATCACACCGTCGCGTCTAAAGAGCTGGTGGTCTGACGCGGTGTTGACTTGACCCGTGTGGGATGACTTGGTGTGGCAGTTTGCGCGTACAAGCGCGACAAACCTCTTATGACATTGTTGTTAGCAAGGGAGACAGAGTACGATAAAGCGGTGTTCGTTTTAAAAGAAACTACAAACGTGAAATCACTCATTTCAAATGACTGATATGTGAGTATTTGGCATTAGAAGCTATTTTCATGCCTATCCGCATTCTTCCATCTGGATCCTCCAAAGACTGACAGCGTCAAATCATAACAGTGCCCATTCACACATCTTGGGTTGAAATATTTCCTTATTGAGACACACACAACTTAACGACCAACATACACAATTTATTTTCCCATCCGGGAACAACAATTTGACCCCCTCCCAGGGAAATGAACTCTTCATCCGACAAATCCAACGCAGCCAAATGAAGCATAGACATGCATTTGGGACCACATTATCAGATAATATTCATATGCAGGATGAGAAGGTTTCTTCAGCCGTCATCTGTACAAATTTGAAGGTTTCGGACGTAACCTTCAAATTTGTACAGATGACGGCTGAAGAAACCTTCTCATCGATGGACCACTCCTGTACGACGGAGAGCTTACACAGACGTATTCATATGCAGGGGCGTCAAAGAAGGGCTTGTGATCAAAAGAAACTAAAAGGGACGGTAGAAAGTATGCAGAAGTGCAATCCAAGGCCCAGAAATAGCTTGACCAAGGAAGCCAAACGTTGCAGCCAATGAACAAGGCTGCTGTTTCCCCAACTTCGATCCATGTTTCCTTTAAACATTTTTTTCCTTCTCTTTCACAAGACCCCAAGAGATGAGTCACAGCTCTGAACAATGAGCTTGGTGCACATTTATTTTCTATGCAGTCAAGACCTGCTAAAAGAACTTGCTGGTTGCAGCAAAGTTGTAGGTCAGAAGAAAAATAGGAAGTCAAAAAAGGAATCAGATTTGACAAATGGGTCTTTTATTATACGTGTCAATTTTTTCAGGCTGTCCTGGATAAGAGTAAAACAAGAGTATTTCGGCATCGTATTTCCTCCTGAAATGTCACTCAAACTGACCAGGTCAAAGGGGACGTTGGAGCGACGGCTGGGGGCTCATACTCTTGGGATAATCTGTAATCCTGAGCCTGTAGTTTCAGCTGGTCACTGGGCCACGGGGAAAAAACGCTGGCAGAAATCTGTCGACACACCTCTTTCTTATTATGGGCTCATTCCCAAAGGGACATTGGAAAAGACGCCGAAAAGTCAAATAAAATTTCACTTCAGCCGGTAGCTACGTCAATCCCGTATCTCAAATTGTCGAAGTAAAGACCCGGTCGCAAAGCAGCCTATTTTCAACTGCATAAAGATGAGTGTCAAATATTTGGGGGTCCGGCTGGGGGCCACGCGCGGCCACTGGCGACATGCAAATGAGAGTCGGGGCCAAATTATCAAAGCGGCAGACGTTGTGAATTAAACCGGTCATCATTTCCTCTTACGTCGCCTGCAATAAGCAAGATTAGAGCCCATCCCCCTTGGTAACCATCCCGTTCCACCCATGAGGCAAAAGAAGACATGCAAGATTGAAATTGGTGATGCAAGCTGCGAGACCGCACGCCAGCCCTTGCACTTGTGAACAATAGTGAGGTACAAATGGAGAATTACAGCTCCGGGACGAAAGGGGCTAGCAAGGAGTTTTGCTTTGAACCCTTTCTTTAAGACCACCCAACGGTTTGAGTGGCAGCCAAAAGGAAAAAAAAGATGGCGGACGTACAATCTAATTTGAACCAATTAATCAATAATGGGTTTGGCTTGACCACTCGGTTGGATCTGAAAGCTAACCACATCATTTTTGCTTAACTTTGATGGAAGAGTGGGTGGATGTTAAGATTTCTCTGAATTGGAGCTCAAGATTCTTGGGATTTGGTTTCAACGCCGTTTGGACACACCTTGCGAGTAATGACCTCAACCCCTTCAACCAAATCATTTGGATTAATTATAATGCTGATTGCTCGCCGAGTCATTTGGTCCACTGTCACTCCAGAAAACCAATGCGGTTGTGCCGTTTTAGCCTTCTGTCGCCTATATTAGCCTTGAGTCCGAGTCATCCTCCACCCCACCACCACCACCACCCTCAACTGTAATGATCCAAGAAGGTGGAGTCTTTCCCAAAAACAGCTTTGGCGGCATTGATGCATGGCACCTTTCACCACGCCTTCGCTTCATGGAACTTCAAAGCATGGTTCCAAAACAGAACCAGGCCACAGATGACGACATTCCGAACATTGGAGACAATTTCTGATCTGGAACGATGAAACCAGAGGAAAGTAACCGATTTTCTCCCGCGAACGGCTTGACTGATTGCCAGTCGGCTGGAGAAGAGCGGCAGCATACTGTTCGCATTATGGTCGACGTATGACAGCATCTGCGTGTTCCGTGGGAATGCATCGATAGAAGCAGATGGAAGTCGAGGCAAAGTGTCCGAGCTTCAATTCGCATCTTCGGACACTGTTAGTTGAAGCTCTCCGACGCCTAGCCCCTCTGCTATGAATCAGCTTCACTAGCATAACGCGGTGTCTTATGGCACGACCGTGAGAGGCCTCTGTCAAGCACACGTGCGGCTTGAAAAACCGCGTGTATGCCCAACACCGACCGAGCAAGTCCTCATTTTCCACAAGCTCCACGTTATCAATCATGACTCGTGCAGAGGGCCTCCATGAGTAAGTCTACCGCGTGACGTTGGCTGCCGTTACAAACTACTGATCATTTACAGATGGATGTCATCTGAAACAGGTGATGGACATGTTTTTCATTGAAGGATGGGCTAAATGAGATCTCGAGGGGTGCAGTGAAAATGGCCCTTTTAAACTAACCTGACAATCTCGGTCGAAAAACACACATTGTACGTATTCGTCCTCACAAGTTCCATTGACGCATTCGCCAAGCATATCTTCTATGATTTTTCTGTCATCCCAAATTGCAGGAAAATTGGTCCAAATTGTTGTGCTACACCTGACAAAGTTACACCAGCTTGTATTTGGGCTAAAATAACCACAAAATGGCAGCTGGACCTGAGCCCTACCCTATTTCAACTTGCGAATACAGACATTGTTCTCAGGTTCGGAAGTTTCCATGAAGGCTTGGGAACGCTGGCGGAGCTTTTGAGCGGCCAACGAGTTCTCCCTGTTTACTGTGGAAGCTCAACTTGTTCAACCCTCCAAAGGCTCCTTTTGTTGGCCTTCTGCGTGCCAAAGCTCGACCGCGGAAGACCCTTTGAAAATGAGCCCTGCGCACAATTTACAGGCATACTATGGTAATTCCACAACAATAGTTCCCCCGCACGACCTTTGACCACACAGGCTAATAAGACAGCATGATTGAAATTGGCCAAATACTTGGCTCCAAAGTCACATCGCTTTCCAATATACCGAAGTATGATTTAAAATGCGTTTCGTGACTTTAACATTAAAAAAATGCTTTGGCATACAATCGAGACCCAAAAAAAGACATTGAGGATTCAGCCTTGAGGTTACACCAGTATTAAAGTAAATTGACCCAAGACTCCTTGGTGATTGTCTGCGGTCTTTTTTGATTTAGGGAAGCGGTAAAAAATGCATGTCAAAGTGCACATCGGGGCAATTGTTGCACAGCTTACTTGTTATGCTGTCACATGACTTGCGTGATGTTGCCGTGGCACAGTATGCGAATTGCAAATGGGAAAATAAATAAATAAATAACAACACTGACAATAAAAAATAAAAATTATTCTTATCACTGGTCTGCAATGTGTCTTGTGCGGTAGTAGCTTCAGTGGACAAGCTCTGGACAGCTCTCCTTTTATTGGGAATCTGCTACTGCTTCTTCATTTTGAAGGGCCCTATAATAAATAAATATGGAATTTGAGAAATTTTAAACTGGAAAAAAGGGACTGGAAAAATCCATCAATCCCACAGCGAGGGTTGCTTCCATTTGTCCTATTGTACTTTGTGTTTCAGATCAAACGGGTCTACAAGCAGTTGTCTGGCAGTTGACAATTGCCCAAACACAAAAGCATCCTTGCTGAAAATGCTAGGTAGCAAAATTGAAAAACACACACACACAAAAACATAACCAAAAAGCTTCCCTAACGGCTGCATCTGTTCTTCTTCAAGGCTCTCTTAAGCGCGAGGAACAAGCAAGTGATGTCTGGGCTGTTTTTAAAGTCATAGAAACAGGTGCTTCCGAATGCTTAAGACGGCGAGGTGAGATGCTTCACACACACACACACACACACACACACACACACACACACACACACACACACACACACACACACACACACACACACACACACACACACACACACACACACACACACACACACACACACACACACACACACACACACACACACAAAGGTATGGCTGTTTTGAATTCAGTGGTTGCCGCAGGTTCTGGCAGACGCTGACAGCTGCATGGAAGCAAGCGGGACCTTGACTTGGGTTCACAACTCTCAAGGGGGAAAGCGAGGACCGGCGGTGCGGGGGTGGTAAAGACGACATGTGATGAAGCCCATGCGCTCTTTGAGCAAGTTGAAAAAAAAATTCAATTGGGAATTCAATACTTTGGCTACCACGCTAATGAAATTGCCGGGAGCTCTAATAAAATCCCTTAGAAAACTAATTACTTCCATCGTCTCCCCATAAGCAAAAGAATTCCTGTTTGATTGGAATGTAGTTGGTGAAACCACAATCCGTGAATCGACTTCGGCTGCTTGTTTCGCTCAGAAGAAAACAGATAATACGCTGGCGGATATGATCAATGTCCACAATTTCATTCATTTCTCCACTTGGAAATGCCAGACTCTCTGTGACGTTTCATTTCTCTTTGGTAGCTGCTGTGTTTTGACTCAACCTTTTGCAAAGAAGACTTTCATGCGGAGGTGATAACGTAACAAATCATCCATCTCTTACAATGCATCAGGAAAAAAAGCTGATGTAAGGTCTTTTTTTTAATTGATCACTAAACGGTCTGATTGTTGTATTGTCGCTGGGGATCAAAGTTGTAAAAAAATTCATGACAATCCGCCTCAGAGAAAGCAGAGCAGGTATGAATGGAGATGGCATGAGAGGGTGGGGGGGGGGGGGCTCTTTGGTGGATGAGCACAAGAAGTTAAGGCCAACCTGCTATGGGTGACATGTATCATCTTCCAAAATTTAATGTTTCCAGCACTGAAAATCCTACTGGACCCTTGACATCCTGCCCATCACCTTGTCCAGCGACTCATTCCAGGTACCACTGCGAGACTAATAAAGGCAAGTCTGCACCATCGTCTTCGGCAGCGTGTCCGTTTTGAAGTTGACAAAGAACTTGCTGGGTTGCAGAAAGCGCGGCTAAAGATTCAGCAAGTAAGCAGCACCGGGGAAATGTGCTTGAGATGGGAGGCGGGTGAGCGTCGGCCTTTTTTTTTTTTAAATCAGACTACCGATGCATAACAAGATATGTGCTGAGAGGTGGCAGTACGCCTCCGATATATTTTGCAAAGCAGGTCTTTGACTTGAAAGTCATGAATTTAAAAAGCTAAGAAAGTGCAGTGTATGCAAAGTCCCAAAACCCCCTCTCGTCACACATAAAAAAGTGCACTGTTCCTGGCAAAGGCAAATGACAAAGAAGAGAACTCTAAACGAGTTAACTTGAGTGATTAGAAATGTCAAATATGCAGAACGGCTTGCGTTGAAACGTTCTCAGGGTTCGACTGCTGGAAAGAGTACAACTAATAGTCACGTTTTGCGGCTTGCCAATAAGCCAAAGAAGAGAGGAGCAAAAAAAAAAAATAGGAGGGAGAATTCCAGTCAGCTGTCACAGAAGCTGAAAATAGTCACAGAAAATCGACTGGTCGACATCTCTGGCGATGATCAGGCGCAACATAAGCATCCACGAGGGGCCTGCGGCAAACGACCAATCGATCAATACTTTGATCTCGGGTGTCCAAAGAAATTCCAAACGTCCGGCGTAATGTGTATCTAAATTTGCACCAAAAAGATGAATTTTGCGGCGGTTCTTAGCGTCGCAAAATGAAACGGAAATTCAAGCCTGTAATTGGTCGTCACCCAACACTGAGAGCGCGCGCATCGCGGTAGGGGGTGCGAGCAGTGTTGGTCGGTGTTTGAATGGCGTGCTGTGCTGCCGCGCATTTCGCGCATACCAGAAATGGCCACCGAAAAGGAGTCTGGGGAAGAAATGCGCCACAAAATCGTCCGCCGTAACGATTTGGCAATGAATTTCTTGCAAGAAAATCCATTTATTGATTTTTTTTGTTTTTCTGGGGGGGTTTGTGGGTAAAGTCATTCATAAATAAATAAGCCGCTTCTACTTCCCACATCTGGGTTGATTCATCCAGGTATAAACAGTCAAATGCAACCAATAGGATCATGAAAATAAGGACCCACAAAAATGTTTTGCGTTATACATAATCGACTGAGAATAAACAAACCAAATTGGGATTACACGGCGGCTATTAGGCTTCTATTTTTGTATGCAGATGCCTGAAGCTTCATGAGGCATTTATTCAAGTCGATGGAAATAAATAAATAAATAAATAAAGTGGAATGTTTTTTTTTCCAAGTATGTCACAGCTACAAAATACTCACATTTTGAACACATTCACTGCCATTCACAAATTTATTCGGGAATTAAAAATATGACGGAGTGCGTCATTCCCAAATTTTTCGGGTTTTGTTTTTTCTTGTTTGGGTGCAGATAAAGCGCTCGCCATGGCATCTGGCAATGTTTTTTTCTTTCCACAAGGGGGAAGCATTTCCTTTTTGTCCATGTTAGCGATTTGTAACAACTTCACATTTTGTTAAAGCACGATATAAATCAATTTGTGAGGATTGTATTGTATTTTGTACAGACACCCCCATTTCAAGCTCAGATAACTCCAGACCCGTACAATTTAGGAATTAACTTTTTTCTGAGGAAAGTCTAAGGTTTCTTATGCTGAATTGAATATTTATGTAGTCCTAAAACTCAATTCTGTGGGTCCTGCAATTTGAGTGAAAATGACAAAAACCCTGGCACTGGACTGAACACATTTTTGCACATCTTCTGGCAGTGAAGGAATTAATTATTGGACCATTGGAGGCATTGATGAAAGGGAAATTGCAATTTATCACTGAAACTTGTATGCATCGATAGAAACAAGTGGATTTCAGGATTTGGTGGAGCCCCACAAAACGCATCCACACATACGTAAGAGATCATATCCAGCGACAAGTGAACGGCCTGCCGTGGTTTGATCACGCTTTGGCCACAATGTGATTTTTGTTGATTAAATGTAAACGCTTTTTCGTCAAAGGCTGCACCCATTTTTTGATACTCTCCAGGAGGCGGACTTCTATGGGATTACCATATTTTACGGTGTATAAGGCGCACCTTCAATGAATGAAAAAAGTTTAGGAAAAATATATTAAAACCTAAAAGCTTTCCAAATATAAGGCACACCACATTATAAGGTGCTGCAGTAGAGGCTGGGATTACGCACTGCTTCACAGTTTTTGCAAGACCTGTTATGGTTCAACATTACTTCACATATAAGGTGTAGTGGTGTATAAGGCGCAGGGTTGTCTTTTGAATAAAATCAAGGCCTTTGGGTGCACCTTATACACCGGAAATACGGTGCCTTCAATTTGGAAAATGAACAAAAAATGGGTTAATGCTTTATTAGCCCGGTCCCCAAAGTAGTCCAAGCAGATGCTGCTTCTAGATTTACAGATTAGGGCCCCCTGTGCCCCTTCCTCGGGCTAATTGTGCAGTCTCGATGAGGCTACAGTATCTGAAGAAATGCGATACCGATACTTCTGCGGCGAGACGACGGAATGACTCCATGGCCAATCTGTCCGCTGTTAGACTAGTGTGACTTGGTTGCTAGTGGTTCCCCAGCTGGTGACCGATGTGTGTCATTTGCAAAGAGTGAAAAAGTGGCAATGTACATTTTATTTGGACGCAGACCGCAATCGACAAAGATGCGTGAACATTGAAACCTGATATTTCGCATACAATACGCCATTTTTTAGTCACAGACATATTAACATAGTTAGAGCTAGGTTTCTGATTTATTTTTTGGTGGGAAGTTGTATCTTGTCATTATGGACTTTAAGCATGATTTTAAGTACGCAGGGAGGCGACTGAAAAAAAAAGTCGGCAAAGTCAGCACAGCATAACAGCGTGAAGGTTTCTCGCTCATCTCCGATCGAGGAAGGGATGATGGGAAGGGTTGGCGGGGATGCTTGCGGTTTGGGTTTCCTCCCGCGAAAACCTCATTAGGTCACCGAGAAGCCTATAATGAATTGCGCTGAGTGTCGTCGAGTGCGAGCGGACACCCCAGTGACCATTCAATGGAATTTCAACACGTACCGGGGTTCTTTGGAGTTTCTCCACAAAAGAAAAAAGTGACGCTGCTTATCCGCATCCCAGTTATGCAATGGAAAACTTTCATGAAGCCCAACCCCCACAGAACAGACCGTTTTCCTAAGTGGAGCTCAAAACCTCAAACGGGACAAATCGAGGATCGAGTTTGTCACTCCCAAAGCCACCGAGGCATCGTAAATTCAAAGTCAATCCAAAAACGTCAGACGGCATTCGCCTACATTAGCTACTGTTTTTTTTCCCCCTCGCCACTGCGCGTTTCTCGCTCATGAATAAATCGACGCCATCCAAGTGTCTCCCCGTTGGCTAAATGAGCATTCCATGGCTCTGCAAATTTGGACGCCGTTTCTAATCACCGGTAGTGACAAAGCCCCATTTTTCCTTTGGAATGTTTTGACAATCACTGCATGACTGAGTTGGCCTGGAAATCTGTTGCTGCTAATGAGCGCCCCCACCCCAAACCTCAGAAAAAAAGGATAGAGCTGGGTTGACGAGTGGCGGGAGAAAAAAATTGTAAATTTTTGATGAACCTTTGGCTCACGTTTGACCTCAGTTCAAAATATTCCCCGTCACGCACAAAACCGAGCACCCCCGGAATCAAAATGTCTAATGGAGCGGGGACATCGGTGAGCGTTCAACATATCAGCAATTAGTCTCCCAGCCTCTCTTAACGTAAATAATCCATTAGAACCTGCGTGCACCTTGAGATATTCATGAAAGCCAACACCCCCTCACCCCCGGCATCAGTTCACCCGCTCATCCCGCAGCATATCACAAATCCGAGGCGTAAACTTGCAGACACACAACAAGCTGACATTGTCATTTCCTCTTCCCCCCCGCGAGGCGTCCGATTGCACGCTTGCTAGCTTGTCCTTCGTCGTCTCCGAAATAGACGACACCTGACGCGACAACTGCGATCCGCCAGCGGGTCTCGGCACGCCGACACCTCGGTAAAGAATCTGCGGGTCCCGTTTCAAAGCTTCGCGAACCGCCGCGGCACTCGTACGCCGGGTGGGGGTCTATTTGAGAGCGGTGACCTTTGACCTCTCTGGCTTCCGCGGCGTGATCACATCCCGCTGTGCATTCTTTCACTAGCTTCGGCCGAGACGCCACATTTGAAAACACGTCTTGATGACCAAACTCCTAGCCCACAATAAGAAATGTCTATCTTGCATGCGTGAGTATATCACTTACTCATTCATGAATTATACATAATATATCAAAAAGTAAAACCGGGGTGCTTTTTTTCCTTTTTAACTCATTCACTGCCATTCTTAACTTTATTCGGGAAGTAATATGTATTATGTGGAGCGCCATTACCGAATTTGGTCAGACCTCTGGCAAAGCTTTTCCCTCCCATGAGGGGGCGGCATTTGCCTTTTGTACAACTGCCCCCACTTTCAAGGGAGATAACTATCATAAGATCGAAATAAACATGTTTTTTCAGATGAAAAAAAGAGTCTAAGGTTTTTTTTACATTTATTGATGATTACATTGTACTAAAACTCAACATTCTGTGGGGCCTGGAATTTGAGTGGAAATCACAAAAACTTTGGAGTGGACACATTTTTGCACATTGTCTGGCAGAGAATGAGTTAATCACCAGGGAGTAAACGCTGTCCATCAGAAAATCAAAACAGATAGTAGCCGTCATGCTACCTTCAGAGTGGCATCAAGTAACGTAAGGTCGTTTCAACCTTGGCCTCATTACGCCACCAATTCTCTCGTCGGCCTATTTTAATTAATTATTTTTCAAGTCAGCGCGCGTGAGTCAGTGAGTTCATGCGACACACACACTGACTTGACTCGAAGGGCAAAAAAAAAAGAGGATCCGGACAACGAAGAGGAGCTTATGGACCAAACCTTGAGGAGGATTCGATGTTTGGGCGATTCTCTCCCTTTGCCGTTAATGTGGAAAGTCAAACCCAAATTGGAATCGTTGTCAAGACGGCATGCTTTAGTTGGCATGAAACTGACATGACTTTTGACTTTATTCAGTAATTTGACGATTAAAAATGCCTCGGTAGAGATTGATAAAAGACCCCAGACTCATTGTTCCCATTAAACGACTGGAAAGTGCCCGCACGTACTGTTAAGTATATCAACACGGAACAACTGTTGTGGCCTGTGAGTGAAGCATACCATCTATTTATCCTTATTTTATTTTTTTTAAAAAGGAAAAAAAAGTTCCAACATCGGAGCCACAAAACCACGAGAGAAGCTCATGTTCATGACAAACGTTTATACATTTCATTTAAACGGGCCAAATGGCTTTCAGAGGAAAACCATCAAGCACATTTTCATATGTTGCGTGTTTATGATGGGTAAGCCCGCCATGCTTGGGATCCATTAACTCATTCGGTGGCATTCCCGAATTTATTCGGGAATAGTTTTTTTTCTTGCGGGGTGTGCTGATAAAGTGCTGGTCAGACATCTGGCAGTGGTTTTCCCTTCCACAAGGTGGCAGCATTTGCCTTTTGCCCATGTTAGCACTTTGACTGTTGTTAAAGCTATATTCAACCAATATGTAAGTATTGCATTGTATTTTGGATAGCCGCCCCCATTTCAAGCTCAGATAAGTCCAGACCCATATAACGTAGGAATTAACTTTATTTTCTGATGAAAGAAGAGAGCTTAAGGTTTCTTACTCTGAATTGAATATTTATGTAGCCAAAAAACTCAATATTCTGTGGGTCCTTCAATTTGAGGGAAAATGACAAAAACCCTGACACTGGAGTGGACACATTTTTGCACATTGGTGGCAGTGAATGAGTTAAGGAGTTTTAAACAAAAGCTGACTTTGGACTTATTTGCCCCCCTATTTGGCATCCACGATGAAGCGTTTCGCACACCTTTGCCAGGGTCGTAAAAAAAAGCATTATATGCAGACGAGTAAATGTCAAATTTAATGGCAGGCCTACTAGTTGACTGCAACTTGGTTTTAAAAGTCACATCGTTCGTGTGCTTCACTCTCTGGCATCCATTATTGCGCTTTATGGGCTGAATGGATTGAATCATGGCAGCCGCTCGGCTTTCCCATACGCAGGGAGAGGTGACACAAACAGAAACTTACTTGCGCTTGTTTTGGATGTGAAATGAAGTGAATTGGCTTCCTCTCACGTTCTGTGTATCACGTTGGGGGGTTAACTTTTGCCCATAAATCACAACAGGACGATTAACTTTTGTTTACAGACTCACAGACGAAAACTCGAAACCTCTCGGACGAGGTGAAAACGTCGGGAAAGGGGCAGTCGTGAGGAACAAGGCCCCGGAAAATGACTCAAATGCCGTTGGAACGGTTCAAGTCAGTTGACTCGCCATAATTGTGGTCTGTAATTATTTAAAAACAGCCCGCCACGGTTCTTTTGATTAAAATTTGATGACGCTTCCTCGCCAAATTAAAAATCAAGACGAACATCCACAGACAGGAAGCGCGAATTATTTTGGCTAAAATGACAACCCTTCTCTTGTGGTGCGGTACCTCTGTGGCTGTCCGCGATTCCGTCAGCAAATCTAAGGGGAGCGTTCGAGACTAAAAAAAAATAAAATAGCTTACACTTTTCACCCCGAGCACCTGAGGGTGATTCAAATAATTTTAATGAGAAATCAAAAGAATATTTCTCTTCCTGTCAGGGATGTTGTTCGGACACTGTGAACAACGGCTTGAACACAGGAAGATTGTCTTTTACTGCCGGCAGGGGATGCAGGCATTCATGACTGACGCCCAACCTCTACAGCCCTCTGTCAAGCTATTTATTGAGAGTATAAGGAAATTTATGTGATACATTAATAAAACATAGTCTTCTTGATTTGAATACCACACTCCTGGACGCCCCAAACACCAACATTCATAAACCAACAGAACATAGTCATTTTAATTGGTTGTCTTTCAATGAACTGATAGATTTGTAACCTGGCTAATGAGCTCTTTCTGTGAAGGAGTTTACCAAGTCCTAAATTCCGCTCAAGGCCAGACCTCCTACCCGAGGAGGACAGTTTAACAGGCTGTTTCTCTTCAACTCATATTAACCCCGGATTTTCTGTGCTTCCATTGTGGGCCTTGTGTTCGGCCAACTAAGCATGCAACAGCATGAAACTTTGAAATATGATAACTTCTGTCTATTCTCTATCATTTGCCAAGCATCACCTGTACGGATGAGCTGCGCAGCTATCGGGGGTCTCCACTCGGAGCTCATTTGAGAGCGGCGAGAAACCATACTTGAAATTCTTGCTGCCAAAACAAAAATTGAGCATTCCTCTCAAACTCAAAATAACAAGTGCGCCTGCTGCCGCTGCTCTTTATTTAGCAGATCAGGGGAGCCACTTGCCAGCGAGACATCTTGTTTGTTTTTGCACAAGTGGAAGGGACCAAAAGGGCCACACAAGTGGAAGCTTCACAAGCGCAGTCGAACAATAATAAACGGTCGTTTGTGGTGCAAGGCCTTTTTTTGGGGGGGGTGAATACTTCCCAGTTCCAAGTGATCAAGCGGTTTGAATCAAGTCGGAATACATTCTTGCCGAGTGATATTGCAGATGAGGAAAAAAGGTCTCAACAGGCCAAGTAATGATCGACCGTTTCAATAACACCTGTGTTGTCGTCGTCAGGGCAACATGTCACAGGTGAGCCATGCGCCTGTGATGGAGCGCACGATTAAAGGCGAGTTTATGGCAGTACTAAATAACAGGTGCAAAGAACGGTCGACTCAGAGCGCCAAGCATTCGTCTTGACGCTCTCGGCGCCTGTGATGCGGATCCAGGGGGCATTGGGGGGTTCGGAACAAAACTATGTTTGCTCGTAAATCAAGGAGGTTGTCTGCTGCGGCGATGATGAAAAAGATGAGGGTGACTGACTTCAGGGGCAGAGGACAAAGTGCCTACTGGTGAGAAAAAAACATTACGGGAGGATGACTGCCTCACCACTGGCGGTCAACAATTTATTTGTAATGGAGAATTTTTGATACTTTAGGTGCTCAGCAGTGTCGCGGTTTGAGAGGTGGTGATGGTGGTGGACCCAAAATAAAAGCAGGCAGGAGGGAGGAGCAAGGTGTATTTAACAAATTGTATGAAAATAAAGACAGCAGGAACAAAATCTAAAACATCAACGTCATCAGAGCACACAAGTCTAAAGTATCAAACAAAACCATGAGTAAAAATATGACAAGATGAAACAAACCTGACAGGGTGAAACAAACACAATGACCCAACACTTAATAGTGTGAAGGGAGTCCTTTTAACTGCCACTGATTAAAACGACCAACACATGTACAGCTACAGGCGGAGCCCTACAGTGCCACCCACTGGTCGCCAACCAGAACGTGACAAGCAGAAGATACGTGTCACTCACTCTCACACACTCCCACACTCACTCACTCGCACACACACACACACACACACACACACACACACACACACACACACACACACACACACACACACACACACACACACACACACACACACACACACACACACACACACACACACACACACACACACACACACACACACACACACACACACACACACACACACACGCCTGTCTGTCTCTATTCACACGTACATACTGCCAACACACAAACACATATTACTTTTCTTTCCATATAAAACTTGGTGTATTTTTTCCAAATACCACAGAGGATTTCAGTCAATTGCCGCAAAGTAGTGTCATGTTTGGAGGGCCCATCTGGAATTGCCATGGCAACAAGCAGGATGCTATTGGTCTCATTATTAATTCAAACTTGGCTAGAATTTCATAACATCGTCGATGGCACTAGACCGGAAGCTCTCGCCAGCATTCCCCCACCGGTGGCTTGTCGAAAAAACGCGACAGTTGTCATGATCCGTCACCACCAGGCGATCGCTAGCAGGAACTTGTAAAAAAAGGGGGGGTGCTAAAACTAGAGCCTGGCCCGCTCATAAAGTTCTCCCATCGTCAATCAACAAACATGCTGCCTCACAGACATGACAAGCCGGACCTTCCTCCATCAAACATGTCTTCACACAATGGGACCAATCATTGGAACACCGACAATGTCGGCCTTTCACTGGCCTTTTCGCATCGGCGTGTTGCCGCGGTGAACAAAATCTGAATGCGCCATGCTCACCAAGTTAGTCAAACGATTGACAAATTAATCTGGACTTCAGGAGGGAAGATCTCCTTGTCGTTGATGCTTCTTGTTATAATTGTAATGATGCACATGCATGTTTTCCATATATCTGATGTAGCAAGCCCTCCACTTCCTCGTCAATGGGGGTTGTACAATTGTGAAGTGGCACTCGTTTCTGCCATGGATTGTTTTTTTTTACTTGTTTATTTTTTACTCAGCTACTGGGTGTGCGCTTGTGCTCACAATTGGCACCCGTTAAAGTTTGGACACCTCAAGCTGCCAGGAAATGCGGGTGGGCAGCCGCCTTTAACGTAAGCCCCCTCCACCCTTTCGGACAGCGCACTTAAAGTATATGACCATATTATTCCACTATAAATGACATTGTCAGTAGAAACGGGGGCATCGGTATTGTTTTGTTTCCAACGAAGCGAGAAACTCGTTTCTTTTATCTCCTCCGTTCCGATGATAAACGTGTGAGGGCTTTGCTGCTAGATTGATCCGAACTTGTGACGGCGTGCTTTAAAGCTCCGTTGGGATCAATTTAATCGTGCGGGATGTCAATATTTGCACTCTTCGCTTGAGGATTTCGCGGTGGGGATGATGCCACTTGGCATGGAAATACGGAACGACGTTACATGGCGTGCATACCGTACAGCGGCCATTTTTTTACATGGGTTGTAAACTGCCATGGGATAATAAATAATCTGCCCTAGTTTCAATATCATGCATCTCAGATCGTGCAGTCAGATTAGCAGCCAACATAATCGTAGCGCATCTTAGCTTGGACTGCGGCATGGGCTACCGTTTGTGGTTCGCGTGTTCCCTGTTGCCCATTTTTGTTGGCGGCTGACCTTTGGAAAGCTCTTTCTCAATTCGAGGACACAGAATTAGCTTTTTAAGGCCTGTTGTGAAGCAAGTGAGGCACACGCTAAGGAACAGGTGTCAAAGTCAAGGCCCGGGGGCCAGATCTGGCCTGCCACATCATTTTATTCGACCGGCAAAAGCAAATTGTCGCATGTAAACCACAATAACAGCCATTATTTTTGACTTTGGATTAGAAAACTAGTTATGTATTAATGTAATTTGTTGTGCACTCTATACAGGTATCTAATTGGATTGGATTAGCCTTTATTTGTCTCGCAGTGGAGAAATTTACATTTCACAGCAGCAAAGCAATGAAAGTAAGAGGAAAGAAAAGGAAGAAGTCAAAACAAAATACAGGACCTGCTGTAAAGGCAGCCACTCTCGCGGCGCCATCTTGAAGTCAAAACAACAACAGAAACTAAACAAATGTGACAGAACACAAACGACAGACAGTTATTCAATTTTAAGCACTTTCTGCACCCTCTTTGTTTCATAAAGGAGTTCTAGATGAAAGAAGATGGGTTCAAAGCATCTTTTTCACCAGTGGATCAGAACATCAAGGTGAAATGTGCACGTCTGCCCCAAGCTATAAATGTTGAAAGCAAACACAAAGCTGTAGCACCATTGACGAAAAGGGACTGTCTGACATTTCCTGTCCCACGTAAATCCGCTTCAATTCCACGCCGCAACAGTTCCACATACACATCGCCGCTCTGTGCCGACACTCCTTTCTTCTCATCGCAGGCTCCTCAAGCCATGCATCCATCCAGCCGCAGACTGTCCAACAGCACCGACGGGGCCCATTAAAGGCGCAAAACAGCACAATGGCCCCAGAGCTATCCAGTGCTGACAGTCAAATGGCAGCGACATTCCTCCCAAATTAAAAACAGCGCTGGCAGATTCGTGTTGATGAAAAGGCGCAACCGCTCAGCAGTCTCCTCCTTGATGAATGGCGTGGCCAAAAATGCTCTATTATATATAAATATGTGGAGGAGATGAAACGTTGTAATGGTTTCCCCAAATTCATAACGGCCCTTGAGGGGAAACTGTAACTACAATGTGGCCCGCAGCAAGAAATGAGTTTGACACCCTGCGCTAGGCCTGAAAAGGGTGCATATATTTGACAATATATGCACTGGGGAGCAGTTTTTGTGAACAGGTGGAGCGGCAATGTTGACTGTGGGATGTCGGAGAGGTGACTGTACAATTGGGAGAAGTGACAGCAGCCGACTGACCCAATTGCTGTCATGAAGTCACTTTTTTTGTGGTTTTGGTCCCTTCCCCGTTTGCGCAAATTCCCAAGTGATGGATCAGCCAGTTGTGCACGTCAGCCAATCCCGATGTTCAGGTTCGACTTGTCAATCGTCACCAATCACTACCGTAATTGTCAGATCTCAGATTACATTTGACTATTGCGGTGCCAGAGCAGATGCCAGACTGTTTAAAAAAAGACAATTGAAGAGCAAACGTCAGTGGGTTTCAACGCACGGAAGCCGTACAGATGACGCCACGCTGCGTTCGTTTCCACGTCGTAAAGATTTCACCGCAAGCTTTCTCACCAGACGATTGGCGTCCATCACTCCCATGGCACCAAAAGTGTATTTTGGCCCATAGGTGGAAAAGTGTCGGACTGTCCCTAGAGCCGCCAGACACGCTGCATGAAACACTTTGTGCGTGCGGCGGGCCAACTTTTTTGACCGCCATGTCTTTTAGGCAAAATAGCGTGTCAGTGACAAGCAGCGACGCTTGGAATGAAACAGAAACACTGGCCTCCCTTTCGCGTTTGTTCATTTTTTTGCATGCTTTGTCCAACGCAATTCTGGTTTGAGAGCAATACGTCAAGGTCCAGTTTAAAGAGTTGCTATTTAAATCCTCGTCAACAACTCTCTGTAGTGGAAGTGGAAGCGTCGCAACAGATGGGTTGAAATCTCAAATTTCCTCTTTGATGTTTTTATTTTAATCCCGCCTGTCGTTCTGACGGCTCCCGTCCAAGACAGACAAAAGTTCCCTGAGGTCAAAAGACCCAGTCCACGCCAAGGGACCAGATCATAAACAAGAGAGTGGTCGCCGCCGCTGCTTTTTATTTGTCACCGCTGATGTCATGTAGCGGTATCTGTGGCATCTCCATGAGAGCCTCAAAGATTCGGTGGGGTGTCAAGTGATAGGCAAGGCTCGGGGTAGGGGTTCATCAAAAGACATCTCAGACGTCTTGGAGGCTGAGAAACTGCCTGCATGTCTGCAATCAAAGAGCTCCTCCGCCGCCTATAAATAAAATGGATGCTACTTTGTCTAGCAGACGCTTCCTCATGCAGCTGTATAACTTCCTGTCGGGGCTACGAAAAAGTGGAAGTGATTAAGTGTTCAAATTATGGCCTGTTGGCTCCAAAAGTGTGGTACACCACCAACCCTTGCAAAAAAAAAAAAAAAAAAAATAGATAAACATGAAATAAAATAAATAAATCACTAAAAATAAAAAATACATGAATTACATTAAAATAAAAAAACACAATACAATACAATACAACACAAATAAAAATAAAATACAATAAAATAACATTAACAAAAAGAAATAATATCTACATAAAAATAAAATAAACATTCAATACAAATATAATAGAAATACAATAAAGATCAACTTTAAAAAAAAACAATTAAATTAAAAACGCGAGAGAACTGTGTGAGCAATTGATTATTTTATTGTGTGTAAGTCAAAACAAACAAATAAATAAAAATCTATGTGTATATGTGTATATATGTATGTATGTATATATATATGTATGTGCAAAAAGGCACTCTACAGCGGCCATGTCAAGTTCACCCCCCCCCCTCCCCCACTAAAAATGAACACTATATTTGCACAATTTCGCTCTGTCCACATTTTTGACCAGTTTTCTTTAATGATGTCGACCGTTGACAAATCAATCTCTGAATTAAGTTTTCCATAAATCTGGTGTGAAGATTGGTGGTGAAGATTGTTCAATTCTTTATCTGCCCCCCCCCACACACACACACAAAAATGCAAGATTTATGGAAGGCTTAATCATGATGGATGCATTGACAGGTAAACAGGAGATGACACCATTGTCCGAAGTACACAGAGCAGATCATGGTAGCTAAAACCTTCTGACACCACTCAAAGGTAAACACAGACAAAGAACAGAAAGCGGCCTTTCATCACCACACAAAAAAATGCCGTAAAAGCCCCCCTCGCACCCGACCGACCCGAGTCATCTGTTTTTGGTTTTGCTGCCACTGTCTCTGAGCAGATCTTCAACACTCTCACCTTCACTAATATCCATTCCTCACCCCCCAACCCTTTTGCGGAGGTGGTGGAGACATGCACCTGTCTTTGTGGATTCAATCGCCGTCTGTAGCTTCCCCATAACTCCCCCACCCTCCTGCAGCTTAATTCATTGCCATAGGACGTAGCCGCCGCCACGAATCTGCGCAAACGATCAAAATTAATCAGTTTGTGAAGCTTTTGCCAAATGTTGGATCAAAAAGAAAAATTTGAGCTAATACCGCAAGCCTTAACTAAAGCGCTTATGTGCCTGAAAGGTCTTCACCAGACCTCCACCACGGTGTTGACACACCATCAAATGTAATTATTTGGAAGAAAGTGCTTCCAATGGGTGATAACAGCCTCTTTTGGGAGGTGTGGGTGGTGGGGGGAACACTGTCAAAAGAGAACAGGCTCCTGATCGACTTTAATGCAATCGAGATGTTGCATGAAAGAATCAGCTTTGCTTTCAAATGCAAATGGCGGAATGTTGCAGAGGGACGTCTGGCCTAGCGCACTCCGCCACAAGCTTCTGGCACATTATTATTTCCAAGTGTCATTCCACCCCCAAAACTCAACCCCACTCCCACTCCAACAGAGCCTACGTTGTTTCCGGGACCGTCACTTAATGAAACGCATCGACTTCCTCACTACCCGGGGAGCGGCGGGCGTCTCGGAAGACTGCGACGGAAGGAAGTTTGAAGGCTATAAAAAGGACGCAGTGCTCGCCACTTGTTTACTGCAAGACGCCTGCTAATGTTGTGATGTGGCGTAATTGCTCTGTGCGACTGGCTCACTGCTTTTGGGAGAAGGGGGGCGCAAACTGTCATCTTTCATGGTGCGTTCAACCAGAGGCGTCCCGCTGTCCGGATTCTGCGCCTCCTTCAGCAAATTTGCAGAAATGCCCGGCGAACGGATGGTTTCAATGAGGCGACCGCACGAAGGGGTGGCAACCCCCCCCCGCCTTGCGAGTGTTTTTCCACACACATCCCGGGAGCACACAAAGAGGTGTGGAGAGTTTTTTTAGAAAGGTGAAGAGGATTATGGGTCGCACACGTGTATACCATGTTGTCAAAGAGGGCATGGAGGTAGCCGGTGTGAGAGAGGAGGATGCACAAAAGAGGAACACAGAAGTTAGATGGAGGACACTGATTCGCTGGGGCGACCCCGAAAGGAAAAGAAGAAGAAAATATTGGTGTTGACTTCCCCTTTAAGTTTTTAGGGCAGATGACTCAGTTTGAAACCAACGGGAAATGGCGGCATTGCTAGACATTGCTGCTATGGATAAACGTTTGCATCAAATTCTTTGTTCCGCTAAACATCCTTCCTTTCTATTAATATTTATAATACAAATCTTATTTTCTCTGCTTTTCGGTCACACAGAAATATTTTTGGTAAAACAACCCCGTGTTCTACTGCTTCTTACCGAAGATGAGAAAAAGCTAGAAATGAAGGTGTGAGTGAGAAGTGAGAGATGATTCAGCTTAGATTCTCCCAAAACACATCACGGTGTCTAACTCAAGGCCCGAGTGCCAGATGTGGTCCTGAACATCATTTCAAGTGGCCCGCCAAAGCAAATTAAAGATGACTTCCATGATGCCTGCTAAAATTTGGAGCTAAAATTCATATGTATTAAATCCGTTGCGTATTGTAACGTTTGTCTTGTCACACCCTTCCCTTACAATTCATGAAACAATAACTGAATAAAATATTATTCTTGACTTCTTCATACAGGGTCAGTCATCGTGGCCAAGGGAATTAATTATAATGTGGTCCACAATAAAAAAAATTATATCCTCCTCGACAGTAGTTGGTGCTATAATGTGGTAGTTTTGAACCTTGGTGACGACTCAAACAGTGAATACTCATATTGCGGGAGATATTTCCTGGGGGGGGCAAAAAATTGGTATGGATCATCGGCATTACAATGAATTTTCCAGTGCACATCCCCTGGAACGCAGCACAAGTTGTGTTTTCATGCATAAACAAGCCCGGCTTTGATGGCGAACACAAATATTGACTCCTCCAATATGGTGTCCCCGCGGCCGCGGGGGGTGAAAACGGGCTCACCACACCTGCTGCGGCGGCAGCCATATTTACACCCGGCGTCAGACGATGGCGATATCCACCGCGGCCCCCTTGTCGCTTCACACATCAGCACACACTCTTCTCCTCAGACTCCTGACAGGGCCGGCTTTCTCCGCAAGGGAGCAGGAGCTCGGCCAAGCGCACGACCCCGAGCCGGAATGCGTGTGTGCGTGAGCTAAGTACACAACATCCAAATGGGCGACATGACCCAACTGACACATTCAATACGTAAAGACATTCCCAGTGAGCCGGATCTGACCGACACGGAATGTCGACATACAGCCCCTTCCAAAAGTATTGGAACGGCAGTATTGGGGTAGTAACTTTTATTTCAGTGTACAGTATTAGCACTTACATAACCCAAGAAACTCAGGAGCATTCAGAGCACCTTTTGTTCAGAGACATCCGCTTTTCATGTGAGCAAAGGTATTGGAATATGTGATAGCAAACCCAAATGTCTTCAGACGGCAACAAAATAATTGCCCTTCCAGTACGTTTGGGGAGTACCAAATACCCTCACACCACTTTAGCTATGTTCAGACTACACTTCTGATATTGAAAAATCAGACCTACACTTTTCAGATGACACTAATCTATCGCTTTTATTGGCTTTGCCACGCTAATAGCTAGCTTAGCGTCAAAGTTCCCACAGCTAGCTTGACCATCGTCAGGCTTTTTTTTCTTCACGATTACTGATTTTGAAATGTACTTTGTCAACAGACTGACTTAGTCCAGGTGATATTAAAGTTGAGTCTCATGAAATTTGGCCACTCAAATGTGCCCAGACAAAAATCTTGAGACCTGTAGCACATTGACGTCACAATTTTAGCGGGGTTTACACAGCTGAGTCTTCCTCAATGAGGAGTTGTCATTACAAAGAAACAATCAACCCAACTCTAATGAAAATGTTCAGAAAAAGAATATGATTGCCAGAATCGCAGAAAAATTCCCTGTATAAAAACAAAGCGCAATTGTTCCAAGAAGGTCCATGAATGCATCAGCGAATCGTCATGTGGGTTCGAGAAGGGATCTCAAAGAAGGTCTCAGTCATGGGTCAAAAGGGCCTGGTGGGATGACACAGAGTGTCTATGAGCTGAATTTTGTGGTCGCTTTGAACCCCCTTCGTGGAACCTTAACCCAGCTTGGAATGACACTTGATCAAGGGCAAACCTCCATTAAGGCTGGTCAGTCCCCCTAACCCAATCACCCCCATCAGGAATAGATTTTATTTTTTTTTGCTGTTGACTTGCATCTATACAGGAAGTCAACCTAACTGAACAGAAAATGTTGATGGACACGATAGAAGAAGCCCATTTGGTTTTATTTGTTCCTCTCCATTCAGGATTTTGCCCCCAGGTTAAACACACGCCATAAAAGCAAAGCGGGAAAGTGTGCCGCCCTTTCAAAAGATCCGCGGCCGTCCGTCGCTTTCAGTTTCCGAAGAATGAGTGGGGGAAGGCTATTTTGAGCTTTCAAATGGAGAATTAGAGCAAGTGTAGCTTGTGATGAGTCATCGGGATGAACTTGAAAAAGGATCGCGCGCTCTTGACTGGCTCATTCTCGGAATCAATCGACGAGTAATTGCGTGCTGACCCGAGAATTTGGAGGCGTGCGCGTCTCATGAGGTGGCTGTTCTTAAGCAGAAGCAGCTGGCCCCCTTGTCTCCGTTGTCTGCTGAGCGTTACTTTGCACTTGCTAATTATTAAAGTTGGGCAACTCAAGTCGCATGACTTGACTCGAGTCGAGTCACAATTGAGTGGCCACATTTTGTGAGATTCGACTTGAATTTCACTTGAACTAAATCATTCTGTTGATAAAGTACCTTTGAAAATCAATAATCATGAAAAAAGCCAGACGTGTATCAAGCTAGCTGTGGGAACTTTGATGCCAAGCTAGCTATTAGCGTGACGGTTTAGCTCAACGACAGCCAGTCAAATATAAACTATACATTTTGGCTTTGAATATAATGAAGAAGCCAATTAATTGATAGATTTGTGTCATCTGTAATGTATACTGTTAAAAAAAGCAATTGTTATGTTAATATAGATTACACTTTGAGTGATCCTTTGTTCATGAGCATGTTTGCTATATTAGATCGCACATGAATTGACTCAACTTCACAAAGTGACAACCGATACACTTAACCTCTCACTAACACGGTTACACAAACACACACACAGATTTCAGAAACAGACGGCGTGTTCATGCAAGAACAGTTAGACCATATGAGATTTTATGGTTAAAGTCTAAAACACATCCCAATGGACGCATCATACTCTTGCCGCACTTTGGCCAAGACTAATTGAAGACCTTAACACCATAGCGTGACAGAACAGAACCTCGCCATGGCTCAACCAGCAGAAAATTGTCCATCTTGCATTTTAAATTTAAAACACACACATTGCTTACTGAGAAATTAAGGGAAATGACGTTCATGGTTCCACACTTTTATTGGTATCTGAATCAAAATTATACCGCTGCATGGTTGCATTTTGCGAGTTGAAGGCCTTTAAAAAACTGCTGCGAGTATGCCTTTTGAGACTATGTTAAGATGCCAATCCAAAACCGAACTTTAAAATGTTGAACATAAATCAGAGGGACCAAATGATTCCATCTACCGGTGGCAAGTGGGAATGAGCTCATGTGTTGTCGGCGTTTCACAACATCACAAGTGTGCCAGCCACTCAGCACGTCTATGTTTAGGCCGCTCGCTCCACCTCAGCTGCGCGCATCCATCACAACGGACCTGCCACACACCCGGCAACATCCGCCGCGTCCATGAACGAACCACTCTCCATTCACTCCCACGCGCCATGTGTGGCTCACCTGGAGGACAGTTGCATTCAGGTGGTGCCTGCCGGGCGCTCCGTATCTTGACAAATTGTTCATAAGAACGCTGCGTGGGAAGGATAAAAACATCGTGATGTCAGCGTGGCTCCATTGAGAAGAATTGGGCGCGCGCGGGTCGCTCGATCTCACCTGGGAGAGCATCTCGTTGACTTTCTGCGTAATCAACGCATCCAAGTCGCCGGCGGACGCGCGCGTCGACGCATCCACACCGTGCTCCAAACCAGTCAGCCGGCGCCTAACATCCGCTGCGTGGATGCTGAGGACCACGCAGAAGGCGATGGACGCCGCGGAGCATAGCGACGGTATGACGATGGCGGCTCGACGCCGAGGGGCCACTTTCTCGTCCATGTTCCCCGCGGACGTTCCTTGCTCCATTCGAATACGGTTGACGGTCGCGAGGCGTTCACGTACACCTCCGTAAAACTTGTTGCACCTTAGACGTCCGCGATACGCGAGAGTAGGCGCTGAGGAATTTCGTGTTAGTCAAGGCGGTGTGGGCACTTGCAGCTTTTCCACGCACATACATGAAAACACACACGCCCCCCATCCTCGTTATGGCAGCTACACGCCCCCAAACTCTCGTGGCACCCTGCAGTCACTCACACGATGACGACAGCCGTGAAAAAGTGGAAGGCACGTTCATTTCAATTCAATTAAACTTGAAATAGATAAACACGTGGAATGTGAAGGTGGAATTATTCTTAATTTCCTGAGAACTGAGCAGAACACGTCAACACATCACAGAGTCCACCGGGAGGAACGCACGAAGGCACAGGAGATACTAATTAATGTTAATTAGCAGGCGGACGTTTAAATGACTGTTTTCGAGCTAAATGTCGCCATCCAGTGGACAAAAGCAGCAAACCTATTTAAAATTGCATTTTCTGTGTAGCTCTTTCTCTTGTTTCTATTTATAATTGTATTTTATTTATTGCATTCTATTTGTGATTATATTTTATTTATTAGAGTACCTATGCTTGTCTGTGACTGTAAAGTGCCCTTGAGAGTTTTGAAAGGCGCTTAAAATGTAATGTATTATTATTATTATTATTATTATCAACTATTGCCCTTCCCGAAAATAAAATATATCTATAGCAGCTCCTCACCCTGTTTGAATCCCTTTCCGTCCTATTTTGTTTTGTTCATTTGCTTTTGTGCATAGAATACTTTATTTGTTTTGACCCCCACACCCCTTTCAATTTTGCTGCTGTAGATTGCAAATTTTCCCCATTGTGAGACTATGAAATGATTTCTGATTCAGAGATTAATATTGTTGAATCAATAATTTACAATGAAAAAAAATCTAAATTAGTCTCATTACAATTATTGATGCAAAAGTCCAAGAGTAATCAGTGTTTGAGTGGGCAAATCAAATGTTTTTAAGGACATTTAGTTTCAAACAATGTTGTCTATTTTAAATACATTTAATTAGCTATTTGGTTTCAAATTGCAACTTGCTTTGGTTCAATAGATTTTTCAAAATAGTGACCAAAATTCACAACCATGCGTCCATCCATTCATCCATATCTGAGGTCAGGTTGCGGAGGCAGCAGCTTTGGTCGGGAAGCTCAGACTTTCCCCTCCCCAGCCACTTCTTCAACCTTGTCCTGGCAGATCCAGCTGTGTGACATAGTCTCTCCAGCGTGTCCTGGGTCGTCCCCGGGGTCTTCTGCCAGTGGGACATGCCCGGGACGCTATACCAGGGAGGCGTCCCGGAGGCCTCCTAATCAGATGCCCGAGACACCTCATCTGGCTCCTCTATGTGTAGGAGAAGCGGCTTGACTCTGAGCCCCTTTCGGATGACCGAGCTTCTCACCTTATCTCACACCCTACGGAGAAAGCTCAGTTCGGCCGCTTGTATCCGGGATCCATTTCTTTCGGTCACGACCCATAGCTCGTGACCATAGATGAGGGTTGGGACGGAGATCGACTGATAAATTGAGACTCCCAGATACTCATAATGTTAAGGGGTGAATGTTACCCGTTTTCTGTTTTGTGTGTTGACTAAAACAGAATCAGAATCAGAATCAGAATACCTTTATTCGTCCCGCAATGGGGAAATTTGCAGTCCACAGCAGCAATTGAAGAGGGATGGGGTTGGGGTGGGAGTGAAAGGATAGAAAACAAGATATTCTAAGCATAACAAAATAAAAATGTCAACTGTATACTGTGCAAATGTAGATGTGCAAAAACCGTTCTATAAACAAGACTGTACATAGTGCAGAATCAAGAAATGCATTTAGATATATTGCAACAACCCATATTTACAGGTGTCCAGTTTTTTTTTTGTTTTTTTTTTCACATGTGATCATTGGGAATTGTGAAGCCTGACAGCAGTCGGTAGGAACGAGCGGCGGTACCTCTCCTTCTTGCAGCGCGGGTGTAATAGTCTCTGGCTAAAGGAGCTACCCAGAGCTGTCAGGATGGGCAGGAGGGGGTGGGAGGGGCTGTCCGTCATAGCTTTTAGTTTAGCTAGCGTCCGTCTGTTGCCCACCTCCTCTAGAGAGTCCAGCGAGCAGCCCACGACAGAACTGGCCCGCTTGACAAAGCGCTCCAGTCTTTTTCTGTCCCGGGTGGTGATGCTGCCTGACCAGCAGACAATGCCATAGTGGATGGCTGATGCCACCACAGAGTCATAGAAAACACTGGATCTCCTATCCTTTTCCTTTCTTCAAAACAGTTCTAAAATATCCCAAACGGATAGAAAATATGTTGTCTGTCTTTTCAAGTATGTTTATAACATCTCTGAAACAGTTGTTGCTGATGTCAACTGTTATTAGACTATTTTGTGTGGATTTTTAACATACGGGTAAAAATGACCCACAACACAATCAACGTGATTTTATTTTCAACATGACGGTTAAACTCCTCCAGTTGTGGCAAAATCTCCTCCCTAACGCTGAGAGGGCACTCCACCCTTTTCCCACCTTCTCAGATTTGGAGGTGCTAATTCTCATCCCAACCGCTTCACATTCGGATGTGAAACACGCAAAATGTGTGAAAATTATTTGAAGCATTGTTTACAATGATGCAGCTGGTCTGCAGATAGGAAATTATTATTTTTCTTCCATCCATTTTCCAGACCCGTTTATCACACAGGCACACAGAGACAAACAACCCTTCACTAACACTGAGGGACAATTTTTGAGTGTTCAATCAGCCTGCCATGCATGTTTTTGGAATGTGGGAGGAAACCGGAGGAACCGGGGAAAACCCATGCGGGCCCAGGGAAAATATGCAAACTCCATTATTATTATTATTATTACCGGTATTTATTTATTTTTGGATGCAAATACATACATAGAATGGCCATTATTTGTATGCATCTGAGGAGCATTGTGTTGTTATGAAGACAAATGACACAAACTATTAAAACCATAAAAATAAAAGCGAGGTCAACCAATTCTTGCTGGGTCATCCCCACGTGAAAAATTCACATTTTGTCCTCATCTCGTAATGTTCGGAGATTCATTTCTATTTCAGAATCAGAATAGTTTACATCACAAACAGAGCACAACTTGGTGCTGCAGTGCAAAAAAAACAACAAAAACCCAAAAAACAAACAAACAAACGGCTTTTCCCTTAAAAAAACATCAGTGATTCAGTCTTCTTGGAAGCGAATGTGCTTGTTGGCCTCCCTGGCGCGAGCTGTAATGATCTTCTCCGCTTTGGATAAGAGCTGAAAGGGGAAGGATTTGAACGATGAGCTTGATGTCTATCGGAAACCGTATGAAGGAGCTGCCGCCTCACCTTGTCTGTGCCGCGCTTCTTCTCCCTGGGCCGGTTAAGTTTGACCTGACGATCCACGAGGATCTTCTGCCAGTACCTCTGCTCATTGTCACCTTTAGAACGACGCCACAAGCAAAATATTTCCTTACCGCCTGTGTCGTACTTTCAGTACCTAAAAAAAATTCGATGTGTGTGTGTGGCCGACCTGATAGGATTTCTAGCTGCCAGCAGTGCGCCCTCTGCAGCTCAGCCTTGATGTTGCTGACGGCCTGCGCGTCCTCCGGGCACTTAAAGCGCACGTAGCCTTCGGCGTCGCCCTCCGACAGGTCCACGTACGCCACGGGGGATATCTTGCAGAGGGCGTCCTGTGTCGAAAAAGAAAAGCGGACAGATTAGGAAGAGACGTGGTTGATCACATTGTGTGTCATGTTAAATCTATGGCAAATCATGTCATAAAAGACAGGAAACAAATCGAGCTATTATTTCAATTTAGAAATGTACACATGTAAATAGCCATACACACACTACTAAATACAACTACTAGTGAATAGTAGTACAATGTAAACGGTTGTCAGTACATCACTTTGTCATCAAAAGCACATTTTTTTTATCACTGTCGTTTTAATTTTAAAGAAAATAACTTCTGAGAGATATCACAATGTAAAAACTATATATAAGAATTTGCATTATACACATTGTTGATTATAAAATAAAAATTTGCCACAAAAGGTTAGTTTACTCCTTTTGGTCCAAAATAGGTGATTGTGAAACAAATCCATTTTTCACTGCTGATTACTTAAAGGACAACCGACGTCTCCGGACAAGTTGTGTCCATAATTTGTAAAATGGCTTCAAAATACGCCCAGTAGAAACTGGGCGTATTTTAATAAGATTCCACCGCATATAGCTATATTTTACCTTTTAAGACTCGCGCTGAACATTCAGGAAGTCTTGTTTTTGAGTTGGTGACTAGTCCGTAAATGACGTCACAAAAGGACCGCCCCCTGACCGTAAAAAAGACGCATTGTAGCGTCTTTCCATCACGTCAATGTATTTTGCTGTACTGTTTTGTTTGAAAACCCTGTGTTACACCCAAAAGCCGCCAGCAGAGGGAGGCAAACTACATGGAGGGAATGTATCAGCCTGTGGAAACGGGCTGATTCATTCCTCACCGGGGCTGGTCGCCATTTTTCTGCCTCTTTTTGGGTGAGACATTCCCCCCGCCCGTTTGCCTGAAAATGGCCCAAATAAACTCTTTAATCGATTGCAAACATATATGCTTTGCTCATCAGGACTATTTGAATCATATTCATAACTGGATGTGGAACAAGAAAGCATATTCTCCGAATCTGAAGCCATTGTTTTTATTCACAAGCAATGCAAGACGTCTTGGCGTGACGTCATAAAATGGGGGCGGGACTTTCTGAAAATGCCCAATTCGCAGCTCAATTTTTTGCAGATTTTGGACACTTTAAGTCATTTTTATTGGTGTTTTGCATTTGACTAAAAATATCATACTGCGTGTTTTGGGTATTTTAGATGCTATAAAACGTTTTACTGGTGTCAGTTAAAAAATAAAAGTCACGTCGGTTGTCCTTTAAAAAAATAGCATAGCACAAAATGATAGCATTTTGCTTTTCTTCATCATGAAAGAGTCTACTGTCATTCTTCAGAATGTCTAATATTGCTGAGCCAGGGGTCGGGAACCTTTTTGACCAAGAGAGCCATAAAAGTAAAATCTTTAGAAATGTTTTTCAGTGAGAGCCACACACGCGCGCACACACATGCGCAATACACGCACGCACGTGCGGCCACTTTTCAACAAAATGTCAGAATGTATTATTTAAAATAACTTTGCGATAGTACTCACCATTAACATGAATGGGTTTCCGTTCCTCGTGATTGGTAAAAAAAATCCAGCCAAACGATCGGAATGAAAGTCAACTTGCCGGGTCCGTAGGCGAAGTTACTGCTAGCTAGCCTGCACACGGCTCATGAGCTTCCACACTTGCTATCTGCAATATACTTCTCGCAGAAGTATATTGATGCTAACGTTAACATGGGGCTTGTTAAAATGTCAATGACGGTGGTATTGTTTCATTGCAAATTAGAATCAGAACCTTCTCTCTCCACAAAGGCGACTCTCCGGTGCATTCAAGCTGAAGTGTATTCGTCATATTTTTTACTCGTCGGACTCATTTAAAGGGGCGTTTACCTGTTTCAACATGACGGCAAGTATCATCCAATTAAAATTGCGCTTTCCGCCAACTGCAGCCCCAACAGGATATGAACAGCGAAAAGGCGAGAATATGTATTTAGTTTTATCGGCGAGCCATATGCAATCATCAAAAGAGCCATATATGGCTTGCCAGCCATAGGTTCCCGAGCCCTGGTTTAGCAGTGAATAGATTCTCTTTTTTTTTTTTAAATATACGCATTGAAAGACTGATTTTCTTTTCTTCTTTGAAATGATCAAAAGCGTGAATCTTTTTTTTTTCTTTGAAATGGGTTTGTATGAGTGACGACATGACGGAACAAGTTCACTTTACTTTGATTATCTTCTTCTCCGGAAGCGCTTTGCTGTCTGAAATCTTTACGATGACGCCGCTGATGAACTGAGGACCTTGACTGCTCGCCTTCTTGTTCGTCTCCACTGAAAGAAACCCCGCAAAAAAATGTAAATCAAAAAAATTAACTTAGTCGCTGCCATTCCCGAATGTATTCAGGAATTGAATTGGATTTGCCATTATTAGTCTCGAAATTTACATTTCACAGCAGCAAAGTTATGAAAGGAATGAAAGTAGAAAACAAAATACATTGAAAATATAATTGACGTGGAGCTCCATTCCAGAATTTGTTCGGGTTTTGGTTTTTCTTGAAGGGGGTGCCGATAAAGCACTGGTCAGACCTCTGGCAACGTTTTCCCCTTCCACAAGGGGGCAGAATTTGCCTTTTCTCCATGTTAGCACTTTGTTACAGCTTCAGTTGTTGTTAAAGCGCTATACAAGTCAATATGTATGTATTGTATTTTGTACAGTCGCACCCATTTCGAGCTCAGATAACTCCAGAGTCATATAATTTAGGAATGAAATCTTTTTTCCCAATGAAAGAAGAGAGTCCAAGGTTACCAACGCTGTATTGAATGTTTATGTAGTCCTAAAACTCAATATTCTGTGGGTCCTGCAATTTGAGTGAAAATGACAAAAACCCTGGCATTGGAATGGACACATTTTTGCACATCATCTGGCAGTGAATGAGTTAATAATAATAATTAATAATAATCCCATTGAGTGCAAGATGTTCTGAACAAAGCACACAACTTACTATTCATGTCGGCGTCGTGCTGCTCGTCGCCATCCAGCTGTGTCATGCTCTTCTTCAGGGACGCCATGCTGCGCTTCTGCAGCCGCAAGTACTCCGCTTTGAGCTCCAACCACGCTTTCCTGTGACCGCAACAAATGTGGTAAATGTGTATTACTATTATTATTTATTTGCTTTCATCAAGCGGCGGTGGCGCAGTAGCTGTTGGGGGTTCGTACTTGGATAAAACCCGCAGCGGAATGACCTCCTCGCCGATTTTAAGTTTCTCCTTGTGTTTCTTCTTCCTTTTCCTCTTAGCTTTGCCCAGTGAGTCTTCTTGGTTTTCTTTCCCGAGTTCGCCTTCCCCAGGAGGATCTACAGAGAACATGAAATATCATTTACATTTAGCTTTGTTTTGCCACCACCCATTTCGCCCCACCAAACGCTGTCGAGTTGATTTACTGCTTTTGGATGCAACTTCATCATTCTCCCCAATCTTTCTCATTTTGGAGGGCACCGCCGCTTCCGATTCGTCCACCGCTTGTGAGCGCCTTCTCTTTTTCTCCGAGGTTTTATTCGCCGTCTTGTGACTTGCGGCATTCGAGCTTTGCTGCTGCTGTTTCTTCTTCTTCTTCTGCTGCACCGGCTGAGGCTGCTGTTGATGATCCGACGGTTGTGTGTCCATCGGCGCTACTTTGGCCTCCTCTGTTTGTGGCTTCTTTTTCTTCTTCTTTCGCTTTTTCTTCTCCTCATCCCCGCCGCCACCTGCAAGACAGAGATGGGGGGAAAAAAATTAAGAAATAAAATTCTCAGCCGTACCCAATGGCCACGGAACAGTTAAAAACATTGTTGATGCTAACGCTAAAGTCAATATGAAATCCAACTGACATGCTAACAGAAAATTGCAATGACCTAGGGGCGGGATAGTCTTTTAACAAAAAAGAAATATTCACACCCAAACACTACTTTCTTCTTTTGTGATTCTCACAATGGACTTCTATTCACTGCACTACACTGCCCCCAAGAGGCCAACATGCGCAAAAAAACGGGTCGGATAACGGACGGATGTTAATTTTACTTATTATTGTAGTACAGTAAAGTCTCGTTATATCGATATCGGATATATCGATAGTCCCGGTTATATCGATACTATTTCTATGCACGCACGGAGAAAATTACATGCAAACAGGGTCGGATATATCGATAGTCCCGGTTATATCGATATTTTTTCGGACTCCCTTGAATATCGATATAACGAGACTTTACTGTATATTGTAAATGGGTTTTCTTATTATTTTCATGTTTTTTGTTTTAGTAATATTAAAAGTTGAGCTGAAGGATTCAAGGATTCCATTTGCCAAAATTATAGGATCTGAAAATTCAAGGACATTTTTTGGCGAGTCCATCCCAAATTTCCATGATTGGGAGAGAAAAAAAATATACCAGAGAGCCAAGTCCAAAGACTTTTGAAAATGAAGAGATGACCATCATATATAGTAAAACAAATAAAAAGGAGAGAGGCTTAATCACAGTTTGAATGTGTGAAAACAGAACGCAGCACAGTGAAAATGCAAGAACTTTCAATTTCACATAAAAAAAGTCATTTCATACTCAGGGAAAAATTTAGACAGCACCAGAGAATTTTGAAGCGGGCAAATCCAACCTGAAGGCGGATTGTCTGCAGCCAGCTGAATAGGTTTCCCCTTATTTGTCTTGGGGAAAACTCCTGGCTTCCTAGGAGCGTCTTCCGGAGGGTTGTTCAGCATCTGGACAGGGAAAAGAGTAAGTTTATGCAAGTTTTCTTCACTTAAAGGACAACCGACGTCACTTTTTTGTTTCTTAACTGACATCAGAAAAACGTTTTATAGCATTTAAAATACCCAAAACACGCAGTATGATATTTTTATTCAAATGCAAAACACCAATAAAAATGACTTAGTCAAAAATTAAAAAAAAAACATAACTGGAGAATCAAAACAATGGCTTCAGATTCGGAAAATATACTTTCTTGTTACACATCCAGTTATGAATATGATTCAAATAGTTCTGAAGAGGAAAGCATACATGTTTGCAATTGATTAAAGAAGTTATTCCCTGTCATTTTGAGGCAACATTGAGGGGAAATTTCTCACCGAAAAAGAGGCACAAAATGGCGACCTCCTGTGGCCACCTCCGTTTCCACAGGCTGATAAATTCCTTATATGGCGCTTGGAAGCCCTCTTCTGGCGGCTTTTTGGTGCAACACGAGGTTTTCAGACCAAACAAGTCCAGCAAAATACATTGACGTGATGGAAGGACCGCTACAATGCATCTTTTTGTTTTTGGTCAGGGGCGTTCCTTTAGTGACATCACGTACGGACTCGTCACCCACTCAAAAACAAGACTTCCTGAATATTCAGCGCGAGTCTTAAAACGTAAAATATAGCTATATGCGGTGGAATCTTATTAAAATACGCTCAGTAGAAGTCATTTGAAGCTATTTTACAAATTATGGACACAACTTGTCCGGAGACGTCGGTTGTCCTTTAAAGTTAATCAGATGCGTATGATGAATGTACATTAACCTCAATTGCTTTATTTGCTTGGTCTGCGTTCTCGAATTCCACAAAGGCGAAGCCTTTGGAATCGCCAGTGGATTTATATCTGGGGATGCTGGCGTAAACGACACTTCCGCATTTGGAAAAGACCTTCTCGATCCAGCTGTGTGTCACATTCTTGGGCAGGAGCTCCTGATCGACACAAAGCACATTGAGTCAATAACGTCTGGTAGAAAAACAATTATGAACATGACTTATAACACTCCTCTTCTGTGTAATACTTTTGATCGAGCAAATACGTTCTTGGAATGCCGTAGGTACTCAGCTTGTGTGCAAATTGATTGTTTCACTTTTTGCCACAGGAAAGTAGACGTAATGTCGGTGGAGACTTAAGAGGATAAAAACAAAATCGTACCACATAAACTGTGCGGCTGTCCACGTCTATTGGAACGTCTCCGAGGGGGTGCTGCCGCCTCACTTTATCGCCTTCTAAATTCACCTGGAAGTTTGCCTCGTTTGCTATTCATTCAAATGCAGAGGCGGGCGTTTGCTGCACTTTACCTCCACCACAGAGGAGTTCTTCAGAGCCCTGGCGATCAGTTTTGTGTCGCTCGTCAACTTCTTCATTAGATTGAAACTCGCCACCACGGATAAATCAACATCTGAGACAGCGTGCACAAAAACAATCAGTACGCGTCCGATGAATTGTCCAATATGGGCAACTTACATCCATCGTCCGACGTGTCAATTAGGGTTTTCAGAAAGCGGTCCTTATGCAGATTGACGTCTCCGAACCAGAACTCCACTATTTTCTTCACTTCCCCCAGCAGTTGCTTCACGCGAGATCTTTTTTTCTTGTCTGTCTCTTTACTCAGAGCCCATTGGTCAATCTCGGCTTTCTTCGGCTCGCTCATCTTTTGCTTTTCGGAGACCAAATGGACCAAAACGTTAGAATGACGTAAGAATGGCGCCACAGCAGTCACTTTACAAACTGGACTACGGTGGCGTTAAAAACAAAAAGGTCCTAGCCCCCCAAACGTTAAAAAACTGTAAATTCGTATGCTAAAGGGTGCACTTTTACCAATTATTTAAAAAAATGCAATAGATAGACGCGAATAGTCGCCCAATTCTAACCAGCTGCTTTGCATGATGCGTTCCCTCAAAATGCCGTCGCAAAATATTACGTCACATGCATGCGCCACACGGTTGTGTTGGAAAAAAAACTGGGGACTGATTATAAAATAATTGTCCATTTACCACAGTCAATAATGATAACAGTAATAATAGCAACAACAATAATAGCAATAATAATAATAATAATAATAATGACGAAAGGTGACATGTCATAAAAGGAATGTGCTTCATTTTATTTCATGAAAAAAACAGGCGCGACAGATCTACGTCACCAGTAGAGGGCGGGCTCGGCATATACATGAAATTCATCCGTTATTTGGCGAATTCAATGAAAATCCAACCATTTATTGATCAACAAAACTATACACATATACACGCACGAAAATAAATAAGACAAAATACACATCTACACAACTAAATCGAATACTTGATATGTTGATGACAGTTTCCTCTCAAAATCAAACAATTACGCCTCAAGAAAATCCCAAGCATCTGTAACATGTTGCACACTTGTTTCCAAAAGTGCCAATTTGGTGAATAAATAATGAATGAAAAACATTTACTCAAAGAAAAGTTCAATAATTCAAGGAGAGACAAAATTATGCTTCAATATTGCTGTTTTTCAGCATTATGCTGAGTTGTCGATCACGCCAGACCAAAAGTAGAATGAAAAGACGACAACATGCAGGCATGTTACAACTAAATGTGCAAAAGCATAAAAAAGTGGTTAAACTAGACATCTAGACATACAGTATACCTTTGAAAAATCCCCAAGCAAATATATATATAAAAATTTTACAAAAAAATCAACAAGTCATGTTTTTAACAGACTAGTTGAGTTTTGAGTGCAAAATACGTTCCCCTTCATTTCCTCCCATTGTTAATTTGCTTCAGTCACGAGTGCAACATTCAGTTCAAACTCCCACCCGATTGAATTTGTTAATTCAAATCTCAGATTGGAGTTTCCCCTCCCTACCCAAAACGCCTTTGAAAAATGTCTTTCAATTCCTTTCCAGTGGTTACCACATCACATCACTCCTGAAAACGTCCATCGTGTGATATGTCCCTCCATTCAGTCAATTCCTGCGGCATCACAGGCGAGAAGTGGAGGTCCTCGATGTCATCTGAAATTTCCCCGTCCATCAGGTATTGAGACACGAGTGACAGCAGCGACTCTTAAACTGCGCCAGCGTGCACAGCTCCAACTGCCGCACCTTCTCGCAGTATCTGGTGCTGTCGCGACACTCTCCGGCAGCTACGGTTATCAAAACATTAGTGTACAACTTCAAAAATGCTTAAATGTGAAAAAGCTGAAGCTGTCAGAAATCAAATTTTTGTCATATGCTCTGAAATGTTGGTAATAATAATACATTTCATTTATAAGCGCCTTTCAAAACTCTCAAGGTAACTTTACAGTCACAGGATAAGTTTTTCTGTGGGTGAGCAGCGGCAGCCACACGCACTCAACCCGAAAGTAACTCGAACAGATAGAAAGCTTGTGTGTTCTACATACTTGGCAATAAAGATGATTCTGAACAGCTTATCCAGTCTTTTGGGGCTTTCCAAAATTGTATTGTACTTTGTTTTTCTACTTCTTTCTTTTCTTTCCTCTTCCTTTCATAACTTTGCTGCTGTGAAATGTAAATTTCTTTACTAGGAGACTAATAAAGGTAAATCCAATCCAATCCCCAAATTATTTGGTAAATTCGATCAAATTCCAAATTGCTTTACTTGACGGGCATAATTGTAGTTGGATTCCAAACTGCATGACAAGTGGCATAATTATATTTTAGATTCCCAGAAACATACACATTCCAAATACTGTACACTGTAGCTACAAATAAGTATTTATTTTTGCCACAGGGCGGCCCGGTAGTCGAGTGGTGGGCACACCGGCTTCACAGTGCAGAGGTCGCTGGGTTCGCGTCCCGGTTCGGCCTCCCTGTGTGGAGTTTGCATGTTCTCCCCGGGCCCGCATGGGTTTTCTCCGGGTACTCCGGTTTCCTCCCACACTCCAAAAACATGCATGGCAGGCAGATTGACCGCTCCAAATTGTTCCTAGGTGTGAGAGTGATTGTTGTACGTCTTTGTGTGCCCTGCGATTGGCTGGCAACCAATTCAGGGTGTGTCCCGCCTCGTGCCTGAAGACAGCTGAGATAGGCTCCAGCACCCCCCGCGACCCTAACGAGGAATAAGCGGTATGGAAAATCGATGGATGGATGGATTTTTGCCATAATCCCAAATTTTGGTCAGATTTAAAAATGACCCAAAAATATCACTTGAATGAAAAATGATGGTATTTTTGATCGTGCACACTTATTTCAAAATGTGAAATTTTCAGACGTTAAGTGATTTTGACCTTGAACTGTGCTGGAATACGTTTATGTTGGAACGGCTCACCTTTGCCACAGGACACCTTATTGCAGCGCTGCCAGCTGGCGGGACGACGTCTCTGCATGCAGTTTCCACCGGGTCGATGCACGCACATCACTCGACGCGACTGGAAGCCATGTCGGCCGCAGGTGGCGGTGCACTGTGTCCATGGTCCGACTCGCCACCGTGAGGCGCAGGCGTCCGCTGAGCAATTCCTCGTGGTGCTCGGCCTTGGATAAGGAAGGAAGACATTTGGGTCACAAAGCTACACCCCGTCGGGGGTAAGGTCTTTTTTTGTCAGAGTGGTGATATTTACCGGGGGCGTCCACTGCACATCCTGGAGGGGACTTCGGTGCGATTTGTGTCTCGGCAATAAACATAGCGGTGTTGTTTGGCTAAAGTTGGAACCATGCATTGACCACTACACTGTAAAATTGAAAAAGAACATGTTGTCAGAGAGCATCGACAATAAATATAAAATAACAAGGAAGCAAACCGAACTGCCTCTATCAGTGAACAAATTTTGTATAACGTTCAAGGAAAAACCCCATTGCATTAAGTAGACATTTTTTTCAGCAGCTAAAATCCAAGCAACAAGTATATTCCGCAAAAACGATTGACCATGAATAGGCGTGGCATCACTAAGTTTTTCTGTGAAATTCATGTTTGTAAACTACTGACTATCAGATGCCCGTAGATCAGTGGTTCTGTCCCGTGCGAGTTGACAGCTGGGGCGGGGCCGCAGTTCCCGACCTCCGCCAGCTGCTGTCAATCCCTTAATCACAGACACTGGGACATTTAAACGAGTCACTGTCATCTCACCAGTGCCGGATGATTACTACGCCTCGCCTGTGTCTTGGACTTTACCAGCGCATGCCCGAGGTGATTATTGGCTGCGATCGCGTACATTTGTTGCTTTCCGGGATTGTGAGCTTTTACACCCCCGCGTGCTATTTTATTTTGCTTAGCTTGATGGGCTGGGCAGATCGCCCCCGTCAGCCTACTTGCTGTACCCCTTTTTGCTTATTATTTCGGGTCTGTGGAATCATCGGACCCGTGCCTTTTGTTGTAATAAAACCAGTCAGCTAGTCAGCAGTCAGCTAGTCCTGTCACGCTCGGAACGTGACAGGTTCTGAACCTGGGTTTGATCAAACCCCAGGGGTTCTGTGAATCGCTCTCAGGGGTTCGACTGAGTCTCTGCCATGTCAAAACTTTGGACTCAAAAGGCCAATTTCGCGCTCTGCCATGTTTTGTTCTTCGCCTTCTTTTCCTTTCTTCTTCCTTTCATAACTTTGCTGTTGTGAATTGTGTATTTTCTCAACTGCGAGTCGAATAAAGGTTAATCTAATCTAATCTAATCTAATCCAATCTAATCTAATTAAATCTACCAGTAATATAATCTAATGTAATCTAATATGATCAAATGTTATCTAATCTAATCTACTATTATAATAATTTAATATAATATAATTTAATATACCGGTAATCTAATCTAATCTAATCTAATCTAATCTAATCTAATCTAATCCTAATCAAGTCTAATCTATTTTATACTTTACCTATTTGTATGGATTTTTTTCTGTTTTCAATAAATATGTTTGCAAAATAATAATAATAATATATCTATATATATATATATATATATATATATGGCCAGAGATGTTGGCGTTTAATCACTTTCGATTGAGATTACAGTTTTTTAGTAGAAGATTATGACCCTTGGTGCCAATAAGGTCAAAAAGATGCGTTTCAGTAACAATCAATTATCCATGACTTGATATGATGATGAGCGAACACTGGCACATTTACCAATCCCCAAGCACTCGTAGCCCAAGTAGCGCACGGCATAGCATTACACATCCTGGTGTCAGATGGTCTCCGTCCAGCCCCGAGACAACTGTGGTGGTCCACCTCCTCTGAGTCACCCATCACACAGCGCACTCGCCTGGTCTGGGTGCCGCCGCCGCAGCTGGCTGAGCACGGCACCCAATGATCCACGCGCCAACTACTCGAAATGAGTTTTGTGAGTCTGTGATTTGGAAATGGATGAAAATTGGTGCACGGTAGATGCCGACCTGTGCCCAGGTGACTCGATGCTGCTGTTCCTCCCATCAAGGCAAAACGGGCCGAGGGCTCCGTCACCTTGGATGCAGTTTTTTCCTCCGCTTTCTGAAAACACGATGGGGGCGTAATTACAGAAGGGAAAGAAAAACACTTGTCCCTCAACAGCCCCCATATCCTTTACAACTCGGAGCATAGCGGCTTATCTGCCTTGAACCCCCAACCCAAACCCCCGGAAGACATGTAATTGTTGTCGTATGAGTGAGAAAAGCGCCAGAATGTGAAAAAAGCAGCGGCGCCGTCACTTTGATCGGAATCCAGAAGAGATTGCGAGTGGTCACGCTTGGAAGGGAAGTGGGACAGTACGGGCCATGAAGAGACTTCTGCTGATGGCACGCAACACACATTCCCCACCACTGACTCAGCCAGACCGGTCGCTGCTTCATGACCCAGCGTGAAAAAGATTTGTGGAGGCTCTGCTCAAACTGTGTGTGCATGTGTGAGAGAGTGAAAAGAGTGTGACTTCCCAGAAACTCCGAGCTTGAACCGGAAAAGTAGACACATCTCGACCACCTGAAAAAAAATGTACATCATTGTCCCTTTTACGGAGGCTCGGTCCTCAGGTTGGTTCAGCACAAAAAAAGGGAACCATTCCAGAAAAATGTATCGATGGAAAAAAAATTCGTGCTCGTCGAACAAAAAGCTCCATGAGGATTTTTGACTTCTATTTTAACCAATATACTGTAGCATAGGTGTCCAAGTCAAGGCCCAAGGGCCAAATCTGGCCCGCCACATCATTTTATTCAGCCCGCAAAAGCAGATCAAACATGTGAAATGCCATGATGCTTGCCGAAGTCCGAACCGAAATTTCAAATTGTCCCATCTAAACCACAATAACAGTCATTATTTTTTACTTCAAATTTGAACGCTAGTTATTCATTAATTTGTTATGCACTCTGTATGTCATATGTTGAGAGGATTAAACATTCTAATGGTTTCGCCAAATTCATAAGAGGAAATCATAACTACAATGTGGCCCGCTTCAAAAAATGAGTTTGACACCCTTGTAATAGAGGGATATGGATTTCACCTTTAATCTGCAACCAAGACGAGCGTGCCGAAGATCCCAATCGGTTCCGGGCAGTGCAGGTGTATAGACCCTCATCTGCTTGGTTTGGAGACCAAATCTTCAGCGAGCCGTCTGGCAACAGGTCCATCCTGACGGTTCAAAAGACAATGTCTGTTGCGTTAAATCTTAATCTCACCTGCAGTTTTGTTCATGAGTTGTCTGGTCGTACTTGCTATCGTGGCGCAACAGTTTTCCATTTTTGGTCCAGGATAAAGATGGTTCCGGGTAACCGAGCGCCTCACATTTGATTTCCAAACTTGCATAGGGCTTGCGTAGCAAAATTGCCGCCCCGACATTGACAGTCACATCAGAAGATGACGCCGTTCCGACTTCCTCGGTGGTCTGGATAATCACTGGGGCTCTGTCCCTATTCGAGTGGCTTTTGGGTTTACGAACAAGAGGACCCCACATGGAAGGTAAATCAATTTCCGGAGAGTGTGAAGCTGAGCGATTGGTTTGGTCTTGGGAAAGGGACAGCTCGCTGAGTATCCGATCAATCACTCGCTCGCCTTGTTTACCTCGGAGGTTGTCAAGCTCATCCAACCGCTGACTGTCAAGAATGAGTACATTGGGGATGTCCCCCCCGTCTCCGAAGGTGCTCTTAGTTTTCTCCACCTTGAGTTGGAGCAACATCTTGACCACATATTCGGTATTCGGCGAGATGGAGAGCTCCCGAACCCTCGCCGCCTCGGGTCCGTGTAACTTTTGCTTGGAGCCAATGATCTGTAGGACTAGATGCTCTTTGACTTGCCCTGCGACGCAGGCGTACGTCCCGGCATCAGACGGGCGAACCTGTTGGAACTGGACGAATCCCAGTGGTGTCACAAAGAGGTGTGGGAGACTCATTAAAGGCTTCCCTTCTTTCAACCATTTGATATCTGCCTTCCGGATGTGGCGGGTGGGACAGTGAAGGATCATAGATGTCCAAGGAAGCAGATAAGCAGTTCCACCGACCACCAAGTGGACTTTTTTGCTCTTCCTCCACTGAAAATACACATTCCTCTGAGCCAGAATGGTCGGTTCAGGTTTCTGTGAATCTGTGACAAAAGACGCAGTGCTTCGGTTATTTTTTTCCAATCTAGCGCTCAAAACGAGAAGATGGTCTCTTACGTTTGCAGAGCTGAAGAGAGCACGGTCGGATCTTTGTGGGACGCGCCAGAGAGGAGCAGTTTTTTGGATCTACGGTGTGATATTGCCCGTCTTGCCCTTGTTTCCTGCAGATCGCCTCAAGTCTTTGCATACCATTTCCGCAGGTCACTGAACACTGCACGTGAACACCACACACACACAAACACATCACAAAGAAATTGTCATACCTTGAAGGGGGACAATGGCTCAGAACCATGAAAGGTACCAGATACCACATTTTCTGCACCATAAGGCGCACCCCATTATAAGGTGCACCTTCAATAAATGGCATATTTAAAAAACATTTTCCATATATAGGGCACACCGTTAACTAATGACTTTTTTAAAAACCATCTCCATATAATAATAATAATAATAATAATACATTTAATTTATAAGCACTTTTCAAAACTCACAAGGTCACTTTGCAGTCACAGAGTAAGTTTTTCTGTATTCTGTCAGGCGCATCGTCATTGACTGACATAAAAAAAAATCCATATACAGTATAAGGTGCACCTTCAAAAAATATATTTTAAACATATTTTAAATCTTTTCCACATATAAGGTGCATAGGATTGTAAGGCGCACCTTCAATGAATGACATTTTAAACCCCTTTTCCACATATAAGGTGCATCGCATTATAAGGCGCACCTTCAAAGAATTACATATTTGATAACTTCTTTCAGTATATAAGACGCACCGCTTTATAGGCCGGACCTTCAACAAATGACATTTTAAAACCTTTTCCATAGACAGTATAAGGCGCATTACATTTTAAGGTGATACAGCATACCACGCATAACTTCTACAGGGCGAAAATAGAGTGAGCGGCTGCTTACCGTAGTTGCGAGACTTGTTGCGACTCCTTATATAAGGCGCACCAGATTATAAACCAAACGGTCAGCTTTTGAAAACAAATTGAAGGCAAATTGAAGGGTCTTAGGTGCGCTTTATAGTGTGGAAAATACGGTATTATCGTCAAGGTACATTTGTGCGATCCACTGCATCAATCCTACCTGGGACCAGCTGGTGACCCAAAGAGGTGTGCATTGCTGCTCTGTGCTACACAGTCGCTGGTTTGCCGGAACCTCGGTAGGACAAAATGAGTCTGGCATTTCGAGGACGCTGCCGTCGGACAAACGCTGTTTGCACAGGACCCGTCTCGTCTCAACGCCATTTCTACAGCAACCTGAGCACTAAAATCAGAGACATCCACAATAAATAAACAAACAAACCAACAAATAAATAAATAAATAAATAAATAAATAAATAAATAACACGAGGATGTCGGAAATCATCTTACGCTCATGACAGCTCAGAGTGATTCAATCGTCTTTTTACCTGTCCCCATTCCTGCGTCTCCCACATGGGAGGGCAGTCAAAGCGATTGCAGGCCTGGATGGGGTTTGGTTTTGGTTCGTGGCATTTTCCATCTGGCAAAGGCTCAGTTCTGTTGCTGTCCGGAGATGGCAAGCGAATGCATGCAACGTTGCGGGACATCAGGCCAACGCCACAGGAAGCTGAGCATTGGCTCCACCCTCCCGTTTCCCACCTGTAAATATCATTATTACTTATCACTGCGCCGAACCGCAGTTTGGCTCGCTCTGATGAACATGTGCTTTTTTACAACCTGGAAAGTGGATAAACTGGAGCGCTTTTGATTTTCTCACCCGCACGCTGAGAGTGTGATGAACTAATTCCTCACCCTCTTCATGAATCGAGGCTACTTTAAACATTTTCATTTCCAAATGGTTCATATTTATTCCAAGGCCCTGAGGAGAATCGGGAATGTAGCGTGTTTCAGGCGTTCGTTTTTAACGTTGTGACTGTTTCTCCTCACAGGGGGCGGGATACGATCCAAAGACTGCCGCTTCATGTGGGAGCGTGAGGAGGCCTTGGAGAGAGAGCCAAAAGCCAAAGGAAACACGTCCAACTCGCCGTTTGTTGTGCCTGAAAATAAGACTCAAGGCCTGGAAAAACAGGCTTCCAACCTCCGCGTTTGGTGACGAGAGGGGTGCGGTCGAGCGTGACAGCGCGAGAAGCGTTAAATCCAAATGTGTGCCGTCAGTGGTCCGTAGTCATTTAAATTCAATTGTTATTTCCTGTTCGCTGGTGATACAGCCAGCGATCCGTCTTCATCTAGTTGGGAAATAATGTCACGGATATACAATGGGATATATTTAAGAGTGAGACGTTTTCATGGGAGACTAAACCGAGTCGCAGGAGCCTCCAAACAAGCCGTCATTGCACCTCCACGCAAATTGATCCAAGTTATTGATTTCAAGCCGTTACCTGGGGGGACAAGGTTGCGTTTTACAGTCCTGGAGAAGCGGCGGGGGCCTTCCAGCGCTCGTGCAAAAATTCTGGTTTGCTGACGTTTCCCTGGTCTGCTTGTTCAGGCAGATGATTACAGCCTCCTGCACACCTGAGATTTCCAACGAGTGAGGTTTATGAGCAGTGCATAGTAGACGAGCACTGGGAAAGTTCCCCACCTCCTCCGCAACTCTTGGAACACTCGGTGAAGCCGTCATACTCCCATTCATGCAGCTCTTCTCGTTGATGGGTCTCTTTGTCTTCTTCTTGCTCCTCATCCTCCTCCACATCTTGGTCATTGTTGCCCGATGGCTTCTTGCAAGGAGTTTGGTAGCAGGCCTGACTCGCCGCAGGTTTGACGCCATTGCACTCATCATCGGGGAGGTCGGCGACGGTCTGAGAGAACGAGAGCAACACCCGGCACTTGACTGTGCGCCGCTGAGTTCCGGCGCCACACGTTCTACTGCAGGGCTGCCAAGCACCTGGGATAAAGCTGGTAATAGGAAACAAGCAAACTTGTTAGTATATAACAAAAGTGTCCAATACAACACCTGTCAGCGGTGTTTTCATCTTTTTTTAGGCCCTACATATATATCCCTACTGTCCAGTCATGGCGGTGACGGACTTTACTATGATAGGTCCCTGCTCTCAGGTTGGGGGGAGCAGAGGACCACTCCCTGCCACTCCACTGATTGTTCCTATTGTCTCACTAACGACTGGCCTGAATGCCCCACTTCCACTGGTATCACCTCATCAGTATTCCTAATCCTATTTTGCCTAAGTAGGCTGTTGTACGAATGATCCAAATTGAACCTCACCCCACCATATCGGTTTAAAGAAGGATTCAGCTGTTTTATGAAAATTGCTTCTTTTACTCCCCTTTCAAACCACCTATGTTCTTTTGCTAAGATTTTAACCTCATTGTCGTCAAATGAGTGGTTGCTAGCTTTTAGGTGCATATGTACTGCGAATTGAGGACCACTAGTATTATCCCTGCGATGTTGATAGTTTTTTTTTGAGAATTTGTTTAGTCTCCCCAATGTACTGCTCTTTACAATTTTCATTCTTACAATGTATTGAATGAACTACATTACTTTGTTTTTCATTTGGCAGCCTATCTCAATACCAAATATTGAGACTTAACATGTATAAGCTATACTGTATCTAGCTAGCAAGCTAACTACCTTTCTAGCTATACTGAATCTAGCTAGCTATCTTGGATAAGAAGCGCAACGTCTGACACCTTCAAAGAAGTACAGATGACGGCTGAAGAAACCTTTTCATCGTTTGGTTGGAAGACTCCAAAGACAATAAATTGTAAGGTGAAACAAAAGAAAATGTAAAAAACAAAATACATGTTATACTAATTGAATGTATAAATAAACAATGAAAGCATTTTTGTGTTTTATTTACTTCTAATTTACACTTTTGTAATGCATACATTATTTTAACACACACCACTGTCGCTAGTACGAACGTCTCCCGATTTCTGAAACTTAACATCTATGATAGCTATATAGCTAGCTAGCTAGCTAAATACTGTACATATAACTATATAGCTTGATAGTGAGATAGCGAGCTAGATAGATATCAGGCATTCCAATAGTTTTACGGAAAGGTAAATCACCTAGAAAAAAGTGTTCGCCAGTCGCGGCAGTCGTTCACTACGCTGATGTTTCCTTTGGACATTTTCAAAGGATTGTCAAAAGCAGATAAAAGCAATCATTCTTGGATTGAAACGCCGGGCAAAAACCACTTCTGAGAGAGAATAATAATAATAATAATAATAATAATACATTTAATTTCAAGCAATTTGAACTAAAGAGGGAATAAAACGACGAGGACGTAGTTAAAAGTTAAATGACCATTATTTTTATTCATCTCTATTCCCCGACCATGCACACACGCGCGCGCGCACACACACACACACACACACACACACACACACACACACACACACACACACACACACACACACGCACGCATGCACGTGCGCACACGCACACGGCAATTCTGAGGTATCACTGTACAAGTAGTTAGCTTTTATTTCCTTTTGATTTAATTTTAAAAATACCTTCCTTTACATGATGTCACATCCTATTCCGTCACATTGCAGGTGTTGGGGTAATTCGCTATACATGTCCCTCTTATAAATGCTCTCCCAGCGGTCTTTCGCGCTCTTCCTCCTTCCTCTTTCCTCTTTTCTTTCTGTCCCTTCTCGGCCGGCCCCACGATGCCCCTGCTGTCTACAAGATTAAACTAACTTATCCTGTTCAACACCTGGCTTCCTGCTGATTTAACCATCCTTTGCTATCAACACCCTGAGAAGCCATGAACCAGGAACGAATGATCACTTTCAACCCAGTAGCAGGAGTTTGTGAAAAACTACAAAGAGTCCTTTGGCAACACAAAATTCCTACTTATTTCAAACCGATAAACACTTGAAGGCAAAAATTAGTGCATCCAAAAGATAGGCTGCCAAATGAAAAACAAATTAATGTAGTTTATTCAATATATTGTAAGAATGAAAATTGTAAAGAGCAGTACATTGGGGACACTAAACAAATTCTCCAAAAAAAGTCTTTATCAACATCGCAGGGATAATATTTGTGGGCCTCAATCAGCAGTACATATGCACCTAAAAGCTAGCAACCACTCATTTGACGACAATGAGGTTTAAATCTTAGCGAAAGAACATAGATCGTTCATAACACAACAAAATCCTTCACTAAACCGATATGGTGGGGTGAGGATCAATTTAGATTGTTCGTACAACAGCCTGCTTAGGCAACATTGGATTAGTAATACTGATGAGGTGATACCGGAGGAAGTGGGGCAATCAGGCCAGTCGTTAGTCAATACAATAGGAACAATCAGTGGAGCTGCATGGAGTAGTCCTCTGCTCCTCCCCAAACTGAGAGCAGGGACCTATCATAGCAGAGTCCATGTCTGGACAGTAGAGATATATACATAGGGCCTAAACTACCAGTAAGACTTTAGTTTGCTGACAAAGTTTCTTGGATGAGAAGCGAAACGTCCGACACCTTCAAAGAAGTACAGATGACGGCTTAAGAAACCTTTTCATCCAAGGTCAACTAGTTTTATGGTTACAAATGATGCTAATTATTTATTGTTTATTTTTTCATTTGCGGAGCGGTAGAATTCCAGAATTCCACTTTTCCACTTTGACATGATCTTTTGACTTGAGTTAATATATTGAGTCCACCTTCAGGACTGCCAAAATTGGCTTTATAAAGTGATTAATCAAACAGCTGTGACGCATTACGATGGCCTGTCCGAGGATAAACCCTTCCTTCCTGGTAAAAAAAAAAATAACGGATGAGGAAGAAGAAACACTTGGAGCTCTTCCGTGCCCAACAAGGTTGGGTGAGAGGTCCTTTCAACAGCTCAAGTGAAATCCTGGTATTTTCTTTTCTTTTCTTTTTAGCCACACGATTCATGTCAATCCAACATCCTGAGGAATGCGCATAAAAATCACATCTTAAAACAAGACATCAAGGAAAAGATTTTTGATTTAAATCATATTGTGTTCAAGGTCGTCGGTGATGACCCACTGATGTTTCAACGGTAAAATGAGCTGCTGTTCATTAGCAGATGATGGATGAATATGTCTGCCTTGGTTGAATCATCTCCCCGCAGGACTTCAACTACAATCGTGCTCTTCTCCTTCGCAAGGGCGCAAAGTGTTTGAACGTGAACAAATAAAAGACATCCACCAAAAGATGTTTGTGAATTATGGTGATGTCTTCCGCGAGCAGATGTTTGCAATATCCGCCAAAGCCCCTTCCTAATCTCATCAATTACATTTCCGACAGTGGAAATATTTCATTCAGTGGTGGGTTTCATTTTTTTTCTGTTTTGTTTTTATGAGGGTTGCGGGGGTAAATCCAACACAAGGCTAGTCTTTGTAATTTTGTCCCATATGGTTGGCAGATACGTTATTAGTGTTGGCTCGTGAACCAAGCTCTATTACATGCATGTATTTGCAAACGCGAGGGGAAAAAGACGCTCTTCACTTTCGTCCTTCATCGCGGCTTTCTCATCGGGGATGAGTCAAAGCTGCAGATGTTTCAGACTAGCGAACGTACTCGCTAATGCAAGTCATGCGACGCACCGGGCCGCACTCCAAATGTCTTTGAGGACAGCCTTTATTACTCAATTGATACACAAGAACCCCCCCCCAAAAAAAAAAAAAAAAAAAAAATCTGCAACATGTGCGGATGTGCCGAAGCTACACCGGGTGTCTGTGACATCGAAGGCGGACTTGCTCCAACTCACCCACCCCATCTTTCGTTTAAGTTCCCTTTTGTTACCTTAGCTCACCCCATCCATCACATTTACGAGCGAGATCGGACAATGCAGGTGATGAGAAAAGGAAGTGTGAAACATCAATCTTGGGATAAGGCGAACACTAAACACAACATGCACGTAAATCCCTCCCGATAGATTTCAACTGTAAATTGAGGTTGTCCACGGCACTCCCTTTACTCTGAGAGACAACACGCGTGACGTATTCGAAGCCCGGCGCCCAACAGCCTATGCGGTGTTTTAACAGGTGTGGACAACAGGTGCACGGTGGAAACCACACAACCGTCGGAAGCCGTAAACGCCGTCAATATGGCTTTCGCCGTCATGCTAACTCACCCCGGCTCTTCGGTCACAGCGCTCTCCTCGTCCAGGGCGACAGCCTGCTTATGCCACAGAGGTTTGGCCTCTACAGGGAGTGTGTCTGAAGCACAAGAGGAGGGTGGAGAAAGTCAGGCGAAGAGTGGAAAACTTTCCCCCGGCTGGATTCCAAACTCACCGATGGCCTTGTAGCAGGGCACCGTCGCCAGGCATTCCTCCTTGATGTGGGGCTTGGTGGTGGGGTTGCATCCTCCCGCATGAAGCCCCCTGTGATCAATGCAAAGCACCACCCTGTAGCGCAGACCTTGACCGCACGTCACGGTGCACTGAAAGCGGCGTGAAGGGATACAGGAGAGTTAATATCTCTCGCTTTGCATCGAGCCAAAGATAAATAAATCTGTGTTAGTTGGCCAGTAGTTATGCTTTTCTGATTGACTAAATGTCTTGGCCTTTGACTCGGAGGGTTGGAAGAGGAGATGCTCCAAAATCCCCCACTGCTTTCTGAACTTTGTGTGTCTCCAGCCAAACCAAGCATTTAAACTTAGGCACGTTCCGGGAAGTATCTGCAAGGTAAACCGCATCCAACTTTTTTGCCTCACTGTGTGTTTATGTGGCTGCCATCGAAGATTTAAAGGACAACCGACAACATTTTTTTGTTTCCTATCTGACATCAGAAAAACGCTTTGTAGCATCTAAAATACCCAAAACGTGCAGGCTGATATTTTTAGTAAAATGCAAAACACCAATAAAAATGAGTTAAAGTGTCTCAAAACGACTTCAAAATTAAATTGAGAGTTTCAGAAGATCCCGGCCCCTTGTTCGTGACGTCACGCCAGGACGTCTTCACCTTGCTCTAGAATCAAAACAATGGCTTCAGATTCGGAGAAGATGCTTTCTTGTTCCTCATCCAGTTATGATTATAATTGAAATAGTTCTGAAGAGGAAAGCTTAAATGTTTGCAATCGATTAAAGAAGTACTGTACTTGAGTATCAATTCGAGCCATCAGGACTCCAATGTAGCGGCCCAGAAAATGCACAAGATGGCGCCCAAGCTCTGTTGGAAATGGGCTGATTTGTCTGCTGGGAATTTGTGTCAACTAGAATCAAATAGTAGTCTTGGTGCAACACACAACAATTCACCATCGCGTTATTTGTGTGTTTTCCTTCTAATTTCGCCATCAACACGGATCAACATGAAGTTTTCAGACCAAACAAAGTACCCAAAATGCATTGTGTGTCGCTTTCTCGGTCAGGGGCGTTCCAGACATGACGTCACGTCAGGCATCGTCATCAACTCGAAAACAAGACTTCCTGAGTATTCAGTGCGAGTCTTAAAATGTAAAATATAGCTATATGCCGTGGAATCTCTGTAAAATATGTTCAGTATAAGTCATTTGAAGTGATTTTACAAATTATGGACACAACTTGTCCGGAGGCGTCGGTTGTCCTTTAAGATTCATGACGACTGACTAATATTTCATCTTCCCTGTTCCAAATCTGAGCTGGTGGTCAGCATTTACATTTCTTGTGTGAAAGTAAAAAAAAAGCATCATAAGGCTTTACAGGTGAATTTTTGGTTCAAACGTAAACAACATTTTGAATGTACTGTATTTTCTGGTGTATAAGGCGAGCCCAGAAGCCACCATTTTCTTCAAAAGATGACCCAGCGCCTTATATGCAGGTATACCTTATATGTGAGGTAATATTGAGCCGTAACACGTCTCGCAGCTACTGTCAGCAGCGACCAACTCCAATCCCCCCACCATAGAAGTCGTGCTTAACTCCAGCCTCTACAGTAGCACTTTATAATGTGGTGTGCCTTATATTTGGAAAACTTGTATCTATTTCTATATTATATTTGGAACACTTATTTCATTTATTGAAGGTGCGCCTTATACTCTGATGCGCCTTATATATGGAAAACGTTTGAAAAGACATCATTCATTGGGGGTGCGCCTTAGAGGCCAGAAGATACTGTACAAATGAGAAAAGAGTGTCAGGTCCTTGGAAATTTTCATTGATTTAAGAGCCGTGTGAGTTTTGCTCTTCAGTAAAGCTCACAAAAACTTGCTTTAAAAAAAAGTAGCGTTGAACTGCTAATAAAAGATACTTACCACATTTTCCGGTGTAAGGCGGACCAGAGTAAAAGACGCATCCCCAAGGAATGGTGCATTTTCAAACTTTTTCCATATATTAGGCGCACCGGACTATAAGGCGCACCTTGAATGAATTAGAAAAGTTTTCCAACTGTAATATATAATATTACTCAATTGATACACAAGAACCCCCCCCCCAAAAAAAAAAAAAAAAAAAAATCTGCAACATGTGCGGATGTGCCGAAGCTACACCGGGTGTCTGTGACATCGAAGGCGGACTTGCTCCAACTCACCCACCCCATCTTTCGTTTAAGTTCCCTTTTGTTACCTTAGCTCACCCCATCCATCACATTTACGAGCGAGATCGGACAATGCAGGTGATGAGAAAAGGAAGTGTGAAACATCAATCTTGGGATAAGGCGAACACTAAACACAACATGCACGTAAATCCCTCCCGATAGATTTCAACTGTAAATTGAGGTTGTCCACGGCACTCCCTTTACTCTGAGAGACAACACGCGTGACGTATTCGAAGCCCGGCGCCCAACAGCCTATGCGGTGTTTTAACAGGTGTGGACAACAGGTGCACGGTGGAAACCACACAACCGTCGGAAGCCGTAAACGCCGTCAATATGGCTTTCGCCGTCATGCTAACTCACCCCGGCTCTTCGGTCACAGCGCTCTCCTCGTCCAGGGCGACAGCCTGCTTATGCCACAGAGGTTTGGCCTCTACAGGGAGTGTGTCTGAAGCACAAGAGGAGGGTGGAGAAAGTCAGGCGAAGAGTGGAAAACTTTCCCCCGGCTGGATTCCAAACTCACCGATGGCCTTGTAGCAGGGCACCGTCGCCAGGCATTCCTCCTTGATGTGGGGCTTGGTGGTGGGGTTGCATCCTCCCGCATGAAGCCCCCTGTGATCAATGCAAAGCACCACCCTGTAGCGCAGACCTTGACCGCACGTCACGGTGCACTGAAAGCGGCGTGAAGGGATACAGGAGAGTTAATATCTCTCGCTTTGCATCGAGCCAAAGATAAATAAATCTGTGTTAGTTGGCCAGTAGTTATGCTTTTCTGATTGACTAAATGTCTTGGCCTTTGACTCGGAGGGGGGGGGGGGGGGTTTTTTTTTTTTTTTTTTAAACTTAGGCACGTTCCGGGAAAAAAAAAAAAAAAAAAAAAAAAAAAAAAAAAAAAAAAAAAAAAAAAAAAAAAAAAAAAAAAAAAAAAAAAAAAAAAAAAAAAAAAAAAAAAAAAAAAAAAAAAGATGGCGCCCAAGCTCTGTTGGAAATGGGCTGATTTGTCTGCTGGGAATTTGTGTCAACTAGAATCAAATAGTAGTCTTGGTGCAACACACAACAATTCACCATCGCGTTATTTGTGTGTTTTCCTTCTAATTTCGCCATCAACACGGATCAACATGAAGTTTTCAGACCAAACAAAGTACCCAAAATGCATTGTGTGTCGCTTTCTCGGTCAGGGGCGTTCCAGACATGACGTCACGTCAGGCATCGTCATCAACTCGAAAACAAGACTTCCTGAGTATTCAGTGCGAGTCTTAAAATGTAAAATATAGCTATATGCCGTGGAATCTCTGTAAAATATGTTCAGTATAAGTCATTTGAAGTGATTTTACAAATTATGGACACAACTTGTCCGGAGGCGTCGGTTGTCCTTTAAGATTCATGACGACTGACTAATATTTCATCTTCCCTGTTCCAAATCTGAGCTGGTGGTCAGCATTTACATTTCTTGTGTGAAAGTAAAAAAAAAGCATCATAAGGCTTTACAGGTGAATTTTTGGTTCAAACGTAAACAACATTTTGAATGTACTGTATTTTCTGGTGTATAAGGCGAGCCCAGAAGCCACCATTTTCTTCAAAAGATGACCCAGCGCCTTATATGCAGGTATACCTTATATGTGAGGTAATATTGAGCCGTAACACGTCTCGCAGCTACTGTCAGCAGCGACCAACTCCAATCCCCCCACCATAGAAGTCGTGCTTAACTCCAGCCTCTACAGTAGCACTTTATAATGTGGTGTGCCTTATATTTGGAAAACTTGTATCTATTTCTATATTATATTTGGAACACTTATTTCATTTATTGAAGGTGCGCCTTATACTCTGATGCGCCTTATATATGGAAAACGTTTGAAAAGACATCATTCATTGGGGGTGCGCCTTAGAGGCCAGAAGATACTGTACAAATGAGAAAAGAGTGTCAGGTCCTTGGAAATTTTCATTGATTTAAGAGCCGTGTGAGTTTTGCTCTTCAGTAAAGCTCACAAAAACTTGCTTTAAAAAAAAGTAGCGTTGAACTGCTAATAAAAGATACTTACCACATTTTCCGGTGTAAGGCGGACCAGAGTAAAAGACGCATCCCCAAGGAATGGTGCATTTTCAAACTTTTTCCATATATTAGGCGCACCGGACTATAAGGCGCACCTTGAATGAATTAGAAAAGTTTTCCAACTGTAATATATAAATATATAAGTTAATATACAGTAAAGTCTCGTTATATCGATATTCAAGGGAGTCCGAAAAAATATCGATATAACCGGGACTATCGATATATCCGATATCGATATAACGAGACTTTACTGTATATATAAGTATATAAGTATATACATTTTCTAAATATAAGGCACACCACATTATAAGGCGCTTCACATGCATGTATTTGCAAACGCGAGGGGAAAAAGACGCTCTTCACTTTCGTCCTTCATCGCGGCTTTCTCATCGGGGATGAGTCAAAGCTGCAGATGTTTCAGACTAGCGAACGTACTCGCTAATGCAAGTCATGCGACGCACCGGGCCGCACTCCAAATGTCTTTGAGGACAGCCTTTATTACTCAATTGATACGCAAGAACCCCCCCCCAAAAAAAAAAAAAAAAAAAAAATCTGCAACATGTGCGGATGTGCCGAAGCTACACCGGGTGTCTGTGACATCGAAGGCGGACTTGCTCCAACTCACCCACCCCATCTTTCGTTTAAGTTCCCTTTTGTTACCTTAGCTCACCCCATCCATCACATTTACGAGCGAGATCGGACAATGCAGGTGATGAGAAAAGGAAGTGTGAAACATCAATCTTGGGATAAGGCGAACACTAAACACAACATGCACGTAAATCCCTCCCGATAGATTTCAACTGTAAATTGAGGTTGTCCACGGCACTCCCTTTACTCTGAGAGACAACACGCGTGACGTATTCGAAGCCCGGCGCCCAACAGCCTATGCGGTGTTTTAACAGGTGTGGACAACAGGTGCACGGTGGAAACCACACAACCGTCGGAAGCCGTAAACGCCGTCAATATGGCTTTCGCCGTCATGCTAACTCACCCCGGCTCTTTGGTCACAGCGCTCTCCTCGTCCAGGGCGACAGCCTGCTTATGCCACAGAGGTTTGGCCTCTACAGGGAGTGTGTCTGAAGCACAAGAGGAGGGTGGAGAAAGTCAGGCGAAGAGTGGAAAACTTTCCCCCGGCTGGATTCCAAACTCACCGATGGCCTTGTAGCAGGGCACCGTCGCCAGGCATTCCTCCTTGATGTGGGGCTTGGTGGTGGGGTTGCATCCTCCCGCATGAAGCCCCCTGTGATCAATGCAAAGCACCACCCTGTAGCGCAGACCTTGACCGCACGTCACGGTGCACTGAAAGCGGCGTGAAGGGATACAGGAGAGTTAATATCTCTCGCTTTGCATTGAGCCAAAGATAAATAAATCTGTGTTAGTTGGCCAGTAGTTATGCTTTTCTGATTGACTAAATGTCTTGGCCTTTGACTCGGAGGGTTGGAAGAGGAGATGCTCCAAAATCCCCCACTGCTTTCTGAACTTTGTGTGTCTCCAGCCAAACCAAGCATTTAAACTTAGGCACGTTCCGGGAAGTATCTGCAAGGTAAACCGCATCCAACTTTTTTGCCTCACTGTGTGTTTATGTGGCTGCCATCAAAGATTTAAAGGACAACCGACAACATTTTTTTGTTTCCTATCTGACATCAGAAAAACGCTTTGTAGCATCTAAAATACCCAAAACGTGCAGGCTGATATTTTTAGTAAAATGCAAAACACCAATAAAAATGAGTTAAAGTGTCTCAAAACGACTTCAAAATTAAATTGAGAGTTTCAGAAGATCCCGGCCCCTTGTTCGTGACGTCACGCCAGGACGTCTTCACCTTGCTCTAGAATCAAAACAATGGCTTCAGATTCGGAGAAGATGCTTTCTTGTTCCTCATCCAGTTATGATTATAATTGAAATAGTTCTGAAGAGGAAAGCTTAAATGTTTGCAATCGATTAAAGAAGTACTGTACTTGAGTATCAATTCGAGCCATCAGGACTCCAATGTAGCGGCCCAGAAAATGCACAAGATGGCGCCCAAGCTCTGTTGGAAATGGGCTGATTTGTCTGCTGGGAATTTGTGTCAACTAGAATCAAATAGTAGTCTTGGTGCAACACACAACAATTCACCATCGCGTTATTTGTGTGTTTTCCTTCTAATTTCGCCATCAACACGGATCAACATGAAGTTTTCAGACCAAACAAAGTACCCAAAATGCATTGTGTGTCGCTTTCTCGGTCAGGGGCGTTCCAGACATGACGTCACGTCAGGCATCGTCATCAACTCGAAAACAAGACTTCCTGAGTATTCAGTGCGAGTCTTAAAATGTAAAATATAGCTATATGCCGTGGAATCTCTGTAAAATATGTTCAGTATAAGTCATTTGAAGTGATTTTACAAATTATGGACACAACTTGTCCGGAGGCGTCGGTTGTCCTTTAAGATTCATGACGACTGACTAATATTTCATCTTCCCTGTTCCAAATCTGAGCTGGTGGTCAGCATTTACATTTCTTGTGTGAAAGTAAAAAAAAAGCATCATAAGGCTTTACAGGTGAATTTTTGGTTCAAACGTAAACAACATTTTGAATGTACTGTATTTTCTGGTGTATAAGGCGAGCCCAGAAGCCACCATTTTCTTCAAAAGATGACCCAGCGCCTTATATGCAGGTATACCTTATATGTGAGGTAATATTGAGCCGTAACACGTCTCGCAGCTACTGTCAGCAGCGACCAACTCCAATCCCCCCACCATAGAAGTCGTGCTTAACTCCAGCCTCTACAGTAGCACTTTATAATGTGGTGTGCCTTATATTTGGAAAACTTGTATCTATTTCTATATTATATTTGGAACACTTATTTCATTTATTGAAGGTGCGCCTTATACTCTGATGCGCCTTATATATGGAAAACGTTTGAAAAGACATCATTCATTGGGGGTGCGCCTTAGAGGCCAGAAGATACTGTACAAATGAGAAAAGAGTGTCAGGTCCTTGGAAATTTTCATTGATTTAAGAGCCGTGTGAGTTTTGCTCTTCAGTAAAGCTCACAAAAACTTGCTTTAAAAAAAAGTAGCGTTGAACTGCTAATAAAAGATACTTACCACATTTTCCGGTGTAAGGCGGACCAGAGTAAAAGACGCATCCCCAAGGAATGGTGCATTTTCAAACTTTTTCCATATATTAGGCGCACCGGACTATAAGGCGCACCTTGAATGAATTAGAAAAGTTTTCCAACTGTAATATATAAATATATAAGTTAATATACAGTAAAGTCTCGTTATATCGATATTCAAGGGAGTCCGAAAAAATATCGATATAACCGGGACTATCGATATATCCGATATCGATATAACGAGACTTTACTGTATATATAAGTATATAAGTATATACATTTTCTAAATATAAGGCACACCACATTATAAGGCGCTTCAGGAGAGGCTGGAGTTACGCACAACTTCTATGGTGGGGGGAAATGGAGTCAGTGGCTGCTGATAGTAGTTGCGAGACCTATTGTGGCTGAATATTACTTCACATACAAGGCGCACCTGCGTATAAGGCGTCGGGGCATTTCTTGAAGAAAATCAAGGTTTTTGGGTGTGCCTTATACATCGGAAAATACAGTAAGTTAACTTGTCGTAGTCCAAATAGTTGATGGGTAGCATAACTAGGCTAAAGAAAATGAGAAATATACAATTCTCATTTGAGTTCACCTCATGATCGAATAGTAGACGTGTTTATCATGCTTCACATTTCACACAAATATTGTTAAGTACACAAGGGCTCAGAGTCAAACATACAACCATCGCCCCAACTGAGCCGTGCCGCCCCAAAATCACGTGAGTGTAATTGTTCCTGAACTCAACGTACAGGTGACCACTCTTGGGCCATCCAGGTGGGGCAGTCGAAGGTGTTGCATGGCTGCAAGATGACCATTTTTGGGGCATAAAGACATTTCCACTCATCCGTTGCCCTGACCGTCCCCTCCATGTCTTCCTCCACGCAGGAGACCGAGCGACTCTGGATGCCGCCGCCGCAGGAAGTGGAGCAGGCAGTCCAAGGGCCGCTCTCCCACCTTGCAAGACAACAAGGTCAAATGATTGAAATGCATATGCATGGACTGTACCTGTTCTTTTGTGTTCTTTTGGCAAAAGTCAACAGGACATACCGAGGGAGGGGATGGTAGAGGTCATACGGCATGATCTGCTTGTAGCCGTCACTAAACAATAAAAGGATGATTAGTTGCGTTGACATCATGTGACTTCTAAAGTACAAATTGGGAATTGTAACCTGGCCAGGCAGGGCTCCATGTTGCACTCCTGCAGTTTGGGTTTGGGCTTGCTGTTCTCTGGGTAATAATGGCAGTATTGGTCAACCACCACTCGGCCGCTACGGAGATCGTAGCATTCTGCCGACGTCAGCTGGTACCCTGGGCCGGCCAAAGAAAGCAGGCTTGACCTTTTCACCTTGATATCACACATCCAGGTGGTAAAGGTTGGAGTTTTTCCTCTCATGGCACTGCTCGTCAACAAACCCTTACAAGTCATTTGACCCAAAAACTGCATGAGCTAAAACCATGGTTTGGATGTGTGTGGTGGCAAATGAAAACATGTGATTTACATTGCAAAATATGAAAATAAAAATCCATATAGTGTACATGGTCAACCTGATCGTTGAAGGACGGAATAATGAATGGAATGGAATGGATTGCATTCGATTGGATTTGCCTTTATTAATCTCGCAGTGGAGAAATTTACATTTAACAGCAGCAAAGTGCTGAAAAGTGCTACCCCTCACACTATCCAACTGCCTGGTGTCAACCGTTGAGACCTTCAAGTTCCTGGGAATCACAGTCTCCCAGGACATGAAGTGGGAGGTCAACACCAACTCTATCCTGTAAAAAGGCCCAACAGAGAATGTACTTCCTGAGGCTGCTAAAGAAGCATGGCCTGCCACAGGAGGTGCTGCAACATTTCTACACGGCTGTCATCGAATCCATCCTGTGTTCTTCCATCACCGTTTGGTTCGGGGCCGCCACAAAAATGGACAAAATCCGACTTCAACGGACAGTTAGGACGGCGGAAAAAATCATTGGCACCGCCCTACCCACTCTCGAGGACTTGCACACTGCAAGAATCCAAACAAGGGCGCGGAAAATCCTACTGGACCCTCCGCACCCTGCCCACCACCTTTTCCAGCTACTCCCCTCAGGCAGGCGCTACCGATCCATGCGCACCAAATCCAGCAGACATTTAAACAGCTTCTTCCCCCAAGCCATTAACTCTTTGAACTCTTCAACAGTAGCCAAAATGGAACTGCATAGTGCCACTTAGCAGTTTTTTTGACGACGATACTAGTGCAGCGTGTTCTACCGGAAACAAATTCCTTGTGTGTTCTACATACTTGGCAATAAAGATGATTCTGATTCTGATTCTGATTCTGAAATGAATGAAAGTAGAAAAACAAAATACATGAGCTGCTGGAAAGGCAGCCACTCGTGCGGCGGCGTCTTGAAATCAAAAGAACAAAAAAACTAAATAACAAATAATATGACAGCACAAAGACACAGAGTCATTAATTCTTAAGCACTATCTGTAGCCTCTTTGTTACATGAAGCAGTTCTAGATGAAAGCAGAGAGGATCAAAGCGATAGTGTACAACTAGCATCCATCCCTTTTCTGATCCACTTTCGGGTCGCGGGGGTTGCTGGAGCTTGTTTAGCCGTCTTTGGGCAGTAGTTCAGGGGACGCCCTGAACCGGTTACCAGTCAATCGCAGGGCACACAGAGACGAACAGGCACCCGTGCTCACACCCACAACATGTTCAGTTGACTTGTCATGCATTGTTTTTGAAAAGTGGGATGAAAACGGAGTAAGTGTAAAAAAAATCAACACAAGCATGGGGTGAAGATACAAACTCTACATTGGAAGGCCAGAGCCGGAATTGAACCCTGAATCTCTTCACAGCCCAAAAACAGCTGGGATTGGCTCCAGCAACCCCAGTCAACCTTGTGATGGATAAAATGGATCGATGGATAAATGGATAGAAACTGAAAAAAAAATCTCCAGGATATCAACAACCTAATGAAACCCATCAATCCATCCATTTTCCGTACCGCTTATTCCTCATTAGGGTCGCAATTTGGAGTGTTCAATCAGCCTTCCATGCATGTTTTTGGAATGTGGGAGGAAACCGGAGGACCTGGAGAAAACCCACGTGGGCCCAGGGTGCACATGCAAACTCCACACAGGGAGGCCGGCCGGACCGGGTCTTGAACTCACGACCTGCATGCACTGTGAAGCCGGCATGCTAACCATTCGACTACCGGGCCGCCCCGAATGAAACCTTTTGGAGTATATCTAGCGGGACCACCTCATATGTTTTTTTTCTCATTTTCTCACCTCCTACAACCGATTGTTTACAAACAGAAAACAGTTCACAGCCCACTTACCGCCGCCACAAGTGACAGAGCAAGGGAAGAAGTCCGTTTCCCTCCAGCGGTGGACGATGGGCTGGTAGAATATATATTGGATGATGCTATCCGGTCCACCAGCAAATCGGACCTGAGAATTTTTGAGAGATTCTATAAATGTCGATATCTCCACATTTAAAGCACCTGAAATGACCCTGAGGGCTTACTTGGATGGTGAAATCGGCACCGAGTGGCCCGGGAATTCGCAGGACTTCCTTATCTGACAGTTTCTGGTAGTCCAGGGTGGTGTTTTCCAGTTGGTACTGCCCTGATTGATCCAATTCGCATTGGCCTTTGGCACCTTGCAGAGTCTTACTCTCCACATCTGATGAAGCGAATGAACACGTGCGCACACATGGAAGAGGTGGAAGAGAATAACTTTTCGGACTCGTACTACGATCGTCACAGTTTTGGATTCCGCTAACATTTTGCATCCTTGGCAGGTTGCCCCCATTTCGCGAGCCAACCGTGACCATACTTTAAACAAACAGACAGCAAACATTCTTGAAAGTTTGGAGAGAAAGTCGCTCCTTTTGACATGTTGCCGCTTAAGCTCTAACAGGAGTTGACCTCGCTTCAACCCTAACCCAAGACGGCCATATGGATTTCCAACAAGGACATTAAGGGCAACGAAAACATGGGGGAGCGCAGGAATGAGCGGTAACCAACAACAGTCAACATCTGTCCACACATGCTTTCGATTTACGTGCCAAATAGGAGAATGAAAAAGCGCTTCATTCAGAAAAAAGTGGGTTTGGGAAAGCTAACTTGAAAAGAAAACATACAGTAGGTTAAACGTATGATTAGCAAGTGATTTAATTTGTCTGCTGATGACATTGGTTGATGGAGGCATCTGCTTGGTTCCAACGGCTCCGTTTCTGGCAATAGCTGAACATGCAGTTGAGGAAAAAAATTGTGTGTTGAGGCATTTGAAGCGATCAAGCACAAGTACAGTGGTACCTCATCCTACAAAATTCATTTGCTGTGCAATAAATTTCTTAGTTAGAAACGTTTGTAAGCCAATACGCGTTTTCCATGTAAATGTCCTAATTTGTTCCAAACCCCGCACAAAAATTCAGACATAAATGTTTCTTAACTATAAAAATACATCCAAATATGTAACAAATACATAATACAATGACATTATTACTTGGTCAACTTTTGACAATCCTTCGAAAAGGTCCAAGGCAAATATCAGCATAGTGAGCAATCGCACGACTGGTTTTCTGGGTATTTCACATTTACGTAAAACTTTCAGAATGCCTAATTGCCTGATGGAAGCATAAGGAGGATGTTGCTTTGATCTAACTACTTACACAACTATATATACACGGATGTGGTCCCCTTAAGCAATGGGATGCCAGGATTATGCTCGCTAAGAGCCAATGGCAGAGCAGCTATTGGTATGTCGGGTTCAGGTAACTTGGAATTGCGATTAGCAGGCCATACTCCAATTTTACCTTTCGTATTTTGTGATTCATTTTGTAATGAGAGGCAAGATTTTCCTCTCCAGACATTTCGTAACTTAAAGATTGCGCATGAAAAGATGTTCACAAGTAGAGGTATTCCTGTTCAATATTTGGTAGATGTGGATGGAAGAGCACCCAGGACCTACCAGGACTTACACAAGTGATCCGGGCCTTTCAGAATAAGACGCACATGTCGACTTTGGAAGGGGATGACGACAGCAGTGTCTTCCGCTTCAAGAGGGAAAAAGGGGGTGGAGGACAAGATGTATTTTAATTTCATATATTCAACCCGTACATTAACAAAAACAGATCTTGGCATTGGACATACTTTTTCCTGAGCCGTGCTGAGATTTGTAGTGCCCTCGCACCAGCCTGCACGAGGATCCGTCACCGCCGCAGACGCCACAGTTGTCCTCCTTGACTGCGCTCCCCAACTCATGATCGCAGCCGACGATCTAGGACACAACGATGCCGGGCGGCCTTAAGATATTTCAGCTGTGATGGGACATTGTGATTTGCTGTGATCGCTTGTAGTCGTGATCATTTGACACTTCAACATAGTTTCAAGATCATGGCTGTAATATTGTAGTGTTGTGTCCCACCTGGCACATGCCACTGATGCACATGTCTAGGGACTCCGTGTAGCAACGTGTCCCATCTAGAACCTTGGGGGCCAGCTCCATCAGCAGCCCGGATTCCTTTGCTTTGCATTTGAGGGCACACGGGTTTTCCGGGTCGTTGTATACAGGCAGCCACTCGTGGAACTGGCCCTGGTAGCGGACGTCGGCGTGGGCGGAACACTGCTGAGCCCGGAAGTCTCCGGAATCCACGGGGCAGTCCTGGACGTAAGAGCATGTCAACGTGCAAGGTTAGTATCCCGCTGTCTCGCTAACTCTCTCTCTATTTCTGTCTCTCTTTCTTTCTGTCTCTCTTTCTACTGTATCACTATATTAATTATATATATATATATATATATATATATATATATATATATATATATATATATATATATATATATATATATATATATATATATATATATATTCTACTGTATCACTATATTAATTATATATATATATATATATATATATATATATATATCATCTCATTTTCCGTACCGCTTATTCCTCATTAGGGTCGCGGGGGTTGCTGCAGCCTATCTCAGCTGTCTTCGGGCACGAGGCGGGGGACACCCTGAATTGGTTGCCAGCCAATCGCAGGGCACACAAAGATGTACAACAGTCACTCTCACACTCACACCTAGGGACAATTTGGAGTAGTCAATCTGCCTGCCATGCATGTTTTTGGAATGTGGGAGGAAACCGGAGTACCCGGAGAAAACCCACGCAGGTCCGGGGAGAACATGCAAACTCCACACAGGGAGGCCGGACCGGGACGCGAACCGGCGACCTCTGCACTGTGAAGCCGGTGTGCTAACCACTTGACTACCGGGCCGCCTATATATATATATATATATATATATATATATATATATATATATATATATATATATATATATATATATATATATATATATATATATATATATATATATATATATATATATATATATATATATATATATATATATGGTGGTTGACTTTGCTAAGAGAATGGAAATGGCTATTTTGAATACTTTCTTTCAGAAGAGACAGGAACATAGGGTGACCTATAAGAGTGGAGGCAGAAGTACACAGGTCGACTACATTTTGTGTCAACGGCGCCATCTAAAGGAAATCAGTGACTGCAAAGTAGTGGTTGGTGAGAGTGTAGCCAGACAGCATAGTTTGGTGGTGTGTAGGATGACACTGGCAGTGAGGAAGATGAAGAAACCAAAGGCTGAAGTGAGGAGAAAATGGTGGAAGTTGAAAAAGGAAGAGTGTTGCATGACATTTAGGAAGGAGGTAAGACAAGCACTGGGTGGGCAAGAGGTCCTTCCAGATGACTGGCAAACTACAGCGAACATAATCAGAGACACATGTCGGAAAGTACTTGGTGTATCGAGTGGAAGAAAGGTAGATAAGGAGACTTGGTGGTGGAATGGGGAGGTGCAGGAGTGTATACAGAGAAAGAGGTTAGCAAAGAAGACGTGGGACGCTGAGAGGACGGACGAGAGTAGACAGCAGTACAAGGAGATGCAGCGCACGGTTAAAGTAAAGGTGGCAAAGGCCAAACAAGAGGCCTATGATGACTTGTATGCTCGGCTAGACAGCAAGGAAGGTGAGATTGATCTTTACAGGCTGGCGAGACAGAGAGACAAAGACGTTAAGGACCTGCAGTGGGTTCGGGTGATTAAGGATAGAGATGGCAATGTATTAACAGGTGCCAGTAGTGTGATGGCAAGATGGAAAGAGTACTTTGAAGAATTGATGAATGAGGAAAATGAGAAGGAACAAAGAGTAGAAGACATGACTGTTGTGGACCAAGATGTAGCAAACATTAGCAAGGGTGAAGTGAGGAGGGCGCTGAAGTGGATGAAGGGGGGAAAGGCACTCGGGCCTGATGATTTACCAATCGAGGTATGGAAGTGTCTTGGAGAGGTGGCGGTGGTGTTCCTGACTGGGTTATTCAACAAAATCTTAGATGGTGAACAGATGCCTGAAGAATGGAGACGAAGTGTACTCGTGCAGATTTTTAAGAACAAAGGAGATGTGCAGAGTTGTACTAACTACAGAGGAACAAAGTTGATGAGCCATACAATGAAACTCTGGGAAAGAGTAGTTGATCTGGAGAAAGCGTACGACAGGGTGCCCAGAGAAGAGCTGTGGTATTGCATGAGGAGAGTGTGGAAAAGAGGTGAAGAAGCGTGTCCAGGCCGGCTGGAGAAAAATGTCAGGTGTGATGTGTGATAGAAGGGTTTCAGCTAGGATGAAAGGAAAAGTGTATAAAACCGTGATCAGACCAGCCATGATGTTTGGACTGGAGACGGTGCCACTGAAGAAAAGACAGGAAGCAGAGCTGGAGGCAGCAGAAATGAAGATGTTGAGGTTTTCTGTGGGAGTGACCAGGTTGGGTAGGATCAGGAATGCATATATAAGAGAGACATCTCATATTAGAGGCTTTGGAGAGAAAGTCAGAGAGGCCAGACTGAGATGGTTTGGACATGTCCGGAGGAGAGAGAGTGACTATATCGGGAGAAGGATGCTGAGTCTTGAAATGGCAGGTAGGAGACCGAGAGGAAGACCGAAGAGGAGGTTTATGGATGTAGTCAAAGAGGACATGAAGGTAGCTGGTGTGAGAGAAGAGGATGCACAAAACTGGAATAGATGGAGGACATTGATTCGCTGTGGCGACCCCTGAAGGGAAAAGCCGAAAGGAAAAGAAGAAGATATGTTGTGTAATTTTTGTGGATGAACTACAACTTATTTAGTAGAAAATTATGTTTTATGGGGACCTGGGAACGGACTATTATTGGAAATAAATGTTTGACAGACAAACATAGTAAACATAGTCCCGGTTATATCGATACTATTTCTATGCACGCACAGAGAAAATTACATGCAAACAGGGTCGGATATATCGATAGTCCCGGTTATATCGATATTTTTTCGGACTCCCTTGAATATCGATATAACGAGGCTTTACTGTATGTATATATATATATATATATATATATATATATATGCACCTGTGTTTGAGTGTCCTGCTATGGGTGATGGGATGTATGCAAAAGAAAAGAAAAAATGATTTGACAAAAAAATTGTTGTTTCTCTACAACAGGTTCATAAATACGGTGTAGATTCTTTATGATCTTCTCCAGTTTAGGTATTTGGCGGCAGCGGGACCTGGCCTCTATAGTCTGCAAATAGCATGAGTTATTTGCAGTTCATCTTGTTTCAAGAAAGCCCATCCCCTCATTTGCAAGTTGCTATGAAGATGCTGAACTTACCACATTACTGCATGTGCGATATTTAATATTCTGCCCTTCGCAGGTCCTAGAGGAGGGAGAAAAGGGAACACTTGTATGAATCGGCTTGGGATGGTGTTGAATGATGAGGCAAACCGCAAGATACACCAGTCATGTGAACCCAAAGGTGCGGTTAGCTCCACATTTCCTCAAAGCTTTTTGAATGTGGCAAGCCGCAAGCTCGCGAGGTTCCGCGGCGAGCTCGCAAAAGACATAACAGTGGCCGTACAAAGTGACCGTGCACGAAGCGCAACACTGGGGCTTTCACAGTCAAACAGAGATTTTAATCACACTTTCAAATCTGCTGACCTTCAATGAAGTAGAAGGTGTTGACGCCACACTAAAATCACCATTTTGTCATGTTTTCCTTGATCCCTACCAAGAGAAAGACTAAATAGCTCCAAACGCAAGAGGGTGTTCCAATCCTGCTTCTCGCCCACCAGTTGTTTTTGCTCCCACTGTTGCGATCATGCGACTGATCAGCCTCCTAAAAATCATCCTAAAAGTACCTTACAGCCGGTCAAACACATTGGAACAGTTTGGGATGTCAGGACGACAATCTCCAATATCTCCACTCCAATTATCGAGCAACCCTCAAAGTTCGCGATCCTTTTGATGCTGACCGATAATAAAACCTGGACGGTGAATATGATGGGCCACTTATCCGTAAATCTGGTGGAAAACAATCAAAGGCAATTTTGTTGACTTTGGAAAACCATGAGAGGAATTCCAGTGTGGAACCAGAATTAGACACAACATGGCAAGGGTTTTTCAGTACGACAGATGACAGAGAGAGTCGAGGATTCTTACGGAGGCAGGCGATACAGAGCATGTGGCGCAGCAGCATTAGTCAAATCCAGACTTGCTTCTCTGCCAAACCGGAGAGACGGGGAACAAATCAGCCTGGGATGAGCGACACACATTTTCCTTTCCTGACAATCTCCAAGGTAAAACTAGAATTCAATACGGTGTCAAAAGTTTTGGGGATCAAATGCGGCAAATGGGGAATAGCTCCAGTCAGACATGGGCCACAAGAACCATCCTCAACAACATTCACATCTACAGTTGAATCTTGACTTACATACGGATGGTAAAATTTGTCATATTATGTAGGCTATTAAAACGGGATTGTGCAAAATTGCAAAGAGGCACTATAGAGTTAGATTTGGGTTAATGTTTAGAGAGATAATGACTTGGGGGAATAAGCTGTTTGAATGTCTGCTGAATTTGGTGCACATGGATTGGCAGGGCCTGCCTAAGGGGAATAGCTGCAAGAGGTGGTGAGCAGGGTGCGCAAGGTCCAGTAGGATTTTCCGTGCCCTTGTCAAGGCCAGGTTACCTCAAAATGTAGGGCACATCACTGTGGAGTGAGCGTGACCTTTACTTTGACCTTTTCATGCACCAATGATGATAACCTGTAACAAAATCAACTGTCAACTATAGTCAGTTCTGCCCCTGATAGGGTTCAAGTCAAGTGGAGTAAGTTGTTTTCATTAACCAGGTACAGATGCTCCCCACCTTACGAAAGAGATATGTTCCGAGTGGATGTTCGTAAAGTGAATTTGGTCGTAAGTTGCTTCAGTGCTATATTTTGTATGGAACGTATGTTTAAGTCAAACACTGAACAGGGATATAAAACACAGACACCCTAACAGTCGTAAAATAAATTCACACCTAATGTAGTACTAGGACATATATCCTTGGCTTTTCAGTAAGCCATTACTTTTTGTTATGTATCGCATCCTCCTGGAGCGTCAGCTGGGAAAAGGGATTTCCTACACGCCCACATACTCAACGCAGCCAATCGTACTTGACTGAACTTGACACTTCAGCACAGCCGGGTGATAATTGGTCAGCCTTGATGTTAGTCGCGTATCCACCCAGCTCTTGAAACCTCCAATGTGTCACGCAGCCAATCGCAAGCGAGCTCGGCCGGAAAAAGGCGCGCAATACAAAATCTAACTTTCAGCATCTCTGTCCAAACATTTTTCGACATACCATTTCGATTACCTGCAAAAATGTTCATATGTACCGTTTTTCATAACACAAATGTTCGTAAGTTGGGGAGCGTCTGTACACTATGGAAGGGTTGGAAAGGTGGAATGGAAATTTAAATGCACAGTAGTTAGCATCATGCCAACTAAAGCAACGAGTTTCATACAAGTAAAAATAAATAAAGAAATAAAAAAATAATGTGTCCCTAAAAAAATAACGAGGAACGGGATGTGGTGATTAAGCAAGCGGCGAAACAATTGCCGATGTGAGTCGGCAATGGGTGGGTGATGATTATGGGAAACGAAAAGTGCCGCAACGCAATCAAGCCAGGCTGTTACGACTGCACAGCTGATGAAGGTGACATTACAAATGTTGTCGCTCCTAAACAAAGAGCATTGTTTTGTTTTTTTAAATGTACACTTTATTAACAAACAACATAAACGACTCCCCTTCCGCATTCGACCCGAGAGGTATTCAAAGATCGCATCCGAACAACGTAAATTAATGATAGCTTCAGTGGCACTCATAAAATCAAAAATAACAGAAACAGAAAATCCTGTGAGAAAATCACACAAAAAAAGCTTGTGTTTGTGAGCAAACAAGAAATAAACATTTTTTTTCAATTATTAACATTTTGAACAATTTCAGTTTCCGACACCGGTAAAATGGGTGCTATTCACTTCTTTTTTTCTCTATTTCTTTTGCTGTACCACAAATTGTTTGAAAGAGATCACACCCTCAAATTTGACTCGGGTATCACCATTCTGTTTCCAGGAATGCACCAAAGCCTTCACCGATGGACGTCTGTCTGCTAATCGTTGGTAACGGCATTGCGGGAACTCCCATTGCAGACGATGGGAGGGTGACTCACGCTATTAAGGCAATTGTCTGGGTTTATTTGGCGGAATGACTGGGAGCAGCAGAGAGAGGCCGACTAGACTTAATTTGAAAGCCAAAATATGGAAGTTTAATCGAAAGCAGCCCGACTGCAGGCGGGAGGCGTTGCCTTTTCCCAAAGTCAAAATGAATCAGGGTGGCGTTTGAACATGCAAATTGGCCACAAGACATTTCCATTTATCCAAAAGTCAACAAGGTATTTCGTTTTGTAAATACGGCTCACGTGATCCCGCTTCAGGTTGGAGCTCGACGTTGGCCGTTTGTGCCGACAAAATATAGCACAAGGCAATTGGGCGCAAGACTTACTTGGAACTGAGGCATCGTCTCAGGGAATACGACGCTCCTCCTCCGCAGGTACGGGAACATTCGCTCCATGAGCCCCAGGCGTCCCACAGAGTTTCTCGGTCCTCTTCCGAACGGGCCGTCCGTGAGCTCTGTGCATCAAGAAATTGGGATAAAGGAGAGTAAATGAATTCAGGGTCACGGTTCTGGTTTACAAAGCGTGCGCTACGTCGGCCCTGACGAGCGCTCACCCTCTCAATGGCATGGTGCTATTTTTGGCAGCAAGGCTCGGAATATTACTGCTGCTTCCAATGTCAATATTATGAGAAGATGATTTTTTTTGGAGATGGGAGGTTTTTAAAAAAAAAAAAAAGGATGATCCATTCATCATGAGGCCCAGTGTTTTCCTATTCCTGCACAGGAAGCGTGGAGATGGGGGCTTCATTTTTGAGTGATTTAATATTACAGATTCATCAAGTTGCAAAACAAGGTGTTCATTTGGAAAAACCTGGCATGGTCATGTGATACATGTGTCATATGATACGTGTGTCATATGATACGAGTGTGCTGCGTTTCCGTCTTTTAGCCCGACAATGCCGCTGGCGGTCGATCGCATGATGCCAAAGGGGGGAGAAGCAAGGCCGGCAAAGCTGGTGTCCTTCCAAAAGACAGGCGAGAAACTGCATTGTCTCTTTTTCATAAAAAAAAAAGTAATAATACTCTGCCAAATGGAACTAATGCTGGGACAAATCATCCGCCTCCCATAGCAGTTGGAATGTGGCTGAAAATACTTTCAATTCAATATCGGACATTCAGTGGAGGAATTAAGGCTGTGAAAAGAAAATGGATGCAAAGTAAGTTGAAAAAAAAAAACTAAAAATGATCCCTCCTATCATTTCACGCAATATATACGCGGATGTTGGCATCAAAGCATATTTTCAGAAATACTTTATGTCACTGTTCCTGCATAGTTTTAATTATCTTCCCCACCCCCTAAAGTGGGACAAAAACAGACTTCAAGACTTCATCTCAGCGATAATATTACAAATGAACTGCGCCTTTGTTGTTTTTCAAAGAAGGTGCAGGTGTCAGCAAGAGAAGAAAAAATGACAAGACGAGAAATTGAATTATTTTTTGGGGACATTTGCGATGTGTCATCTCAGTTCTGGCTGCTCTAGACAACAAATCGACAAGGACAATAACAACAGAAGGAGAATGACATTTCTTTTTGCTTACTTTTCTTCCCACTTGGATGACAATGTCAAACTGTTGCCAGCCATTTTTGCCTTGCGTGTAACTCGCATGATTATTTTTTTGCACCGATTTTATGTCAGCATCCGTTGCCAAGCCGAACATCCAACCTGTTCATCAACAGATAAATTTAACTCGCTGGTTTGGCTCTGAAGCAAAGAAATTGATGTCCAATTCATCTTAGAGATTATACTGCATATGTTTGCCCATTTTCTTTTGGAGAAATCAAATACATAAAAATTATCTTTTTATTGAAACGGTGGGACATGGACTGATATCAACGGGATGGCAATCGCGTACAAAGCCCAGTAATGGCTCTTCATTATGACTGTGGGCCAACTCTTGCATCGTTTGGATCTGCGCTAAATCAACAGACTTGGTCGGGCAGCCTCTTTTGAAGGGCTATCAAGGAATTTTCGCAGTCAACTGGCAAGAAATCTGAGCTGGAGGCCGAACGAGGCTGGCGGACAGAGTAGAGGACAAATGACAGCTATGACGTTTTGGCACCTGGCTCGTCTATTGTTCTCCACCAAAGCGAGAAAATACAAAGCGCCCGCGGGGATTTGGAGGGCTAATAATCAAACGGCTCGCATGTCCGTTTGGCGGCTATCGAATCTGTCCTGCTGGCCGTCGGAGTGCATTCGTGGGGGACGAACTGGGCTCGTTTTTGCATTGTCAAATGAGAAAAACAGAAAGGTTGACTCAATGTCTCATGTACTTAATCAAGCGGAAAGAAGGAAATGAGCAAGAGCGCCCATGCTCACTGATGGACAGAATCGATGCTCGTCACCTGTCAGCATCTAAGGACTTTTTCCTGGATGGGGGTAGGCGGGAGACAAGAAACCCGACCCATACACCTTCTCCTAAATACACACACAGTGGTTGACCTTGTCAGGTTGGCAAGACATTTGATAGCAGCACATCTGCTCAATCAATCCCTTGTCTTCCGCATCACTAACCCACCATGGGGGCGTTATTTGATCCCAGAGGAAGCAAAGGACAATTTTCAGCCACAGCGGATAATGTGCAAGGACCTCCAGGATGTACCAGAGTAACAGGTCCGATTTATGGATGCTCATGCAGAAAAAAAATCAGAAAAGAGGCACCAAGAAAAGTGAGATGTTACAGTACCAGGATGAGAACAGCGGTCAGTAGCAGTTGGCAAGCCGTTGCGCCCTCCATGACTTCACAAGGCCTGCTGAAGCTGTCTATGCTCCTCTTTGGGTCAATCTATGTGTCTAGTCCCGCTGTAGCTTTCAGTCTGCATCTGGGCTGCTTAGAAGCGCCTTGGATTTAGGGGGAGGGTATGGAAGGAGGGAGGCAGGGAAGGAGGAAGGGAGGAGTGTATATGTGAAGTGTGTGGACGGGTGGTGGGGGATGGCCTCGGGTCTGGCACAGGAGCCAATCAATAAATACGCTTCAGTGAAGGTTCGTTCATGTTTTGCTGTATTCGAATGTCCAATTGACTAACTTCATTCTAGTGAATGTTCAAATGTCAGCCTTGACTTCGCTTGTGGCCGGCTTCCCCTCTTTCACTTTATCTCGGGAAATTGAAATAAAAAGCAGAGGCCTATTTGAAGCCTGTGAGTGTGCATGAACGTCACCCCCCCAAAGAAAAACTATCAAAGAGGGCTGGGGGGGCTTAGTCCTATTCTAACATCTGGCACTTTCAGCCCAGCGCATAGGGAGGTCGGGAACAAGCCTGGTGAATGGACAATTGCTGAGCAAAATAAATAAATAAATAAAAAAGCTTTTTGATGTACGGCTCTCGGCAACGTTCCAGTTTCTGCCACGGCCCGGATGAAACAAGCCACCCAGCCACGTTGCGCCCAATGTGTTCTTCTAGAATTAAAACATGGCAACCGCACCACAAATGGACATCGGGTTTGAACTGCGGGGGCTTGCGCTCACCCCACCCACTTGGTTTCCAACCCCCGATGTTTGCTTTCAGAAGAAATCCTTCTCATATTTGCAAGTGCAGAAAATAAACGGTGGACACTGAGGCTGCCAGAGAAGGAAATGAAGGTGCATGATTGACAATCCACTGGAAGTGTTGTTGACCACAATATTGCTAGAGATGGTCTTGCCCTCAAAAAAATACTAATAATCTTCTTCCTTTCCTTTCGGCTTTTCCCTTTAGGGGTCGCCACAGCGAATCAGGGTCCTCCATCTAACCCGGTTTTGTGCATCCTCTTCTCTCACACCAGCTACCTTCACGTCCTCTTTGACAACATCCATAAACCTCCTCTTTGGTTTTCCTCTCAGTCTCCTGCCTGGCAGTTCAAGGCTCTACATCCTTCTCACAATGTCCAAACCATCTAAGTCTGGCCTCTCTGATTTTATCTTCAAAGCCTCTAACATGAGTTGTCCCTCTGATATACCGTATTTATTCGAGTATACCATGTATAACGCGCACCCTAATTTTCAATTAAAAATCAGTATAAAATTGTGTTTAACTTTTTCTCGGCTCACACCAAGCATTGTGATAAAAATCATTTATTGACAATGTAAACACTGAATCCAAACTCTGGATATTGGTAATTGTGCAACACAGCATTTCTTAACTAACGTTTCAGTGTGGGCGAGGCGAGGGAAAGGAAATGAAGTGTAGCTAAATAAATGTTAATAATAATCAATATAATAACAATTTTAAAAAATACAATTAAAAAAAAAGGAATGCGTGTGATCCGGGTCTTTAAGAGAATCGAAACTGAAGGGCAAGAATAGCTATGGAAATGCTGCCCCCTCCTGGAAGGATAAAGCATTAAATATACAGTAAAGTCTCGTTATATCGATATTCTCGGGAGTCCGAAAAAATATCGATATAACCGGGACTATCGATATATCCGACCCTGCGCGCATGTAATTTTCTCCTTGCGTTCATAGAAATAGTATCGTAATAAGCGGTACTATCGATATAACCGATATCGAGATATAACGAGACTTTACTGTATATGAGATTTTTTTTCCCAGGACTCGTTCATAACGCGCACCCAAACTTTTAGTTCTTTTTAGGTCGAAAATTTTGCGTGTTATACTCAAATAAATACGGTACTCATTCCTGATCCTATCCAACCTGGTTACTCCCAAAGAAAACCTCAACATCTTCATCTCTGCTAAGTAAAATAATACAAAAAGAAACAAGCGTGGATTTTGCATTTTTGGTTGCAATGCAACACCACAAAGATAAAATCAGAAAAACAATTTGAATCAAATTACGAGTAATTTGATAAAATGAGTTTTTTGTTACCACGGCAACCCAGATCACCTGCTTCAGTGTTTGGCTGGGACGCCCCTCATATCACTGGACTCAAGAGGGGGGCGGCAAGCCCATTTAAGTCATTCTGTGTGCTCCAGGCATGATTTACATCAAAGTTATTGTTAAAACAGCTTGCTGGGCCAGTGCCTTAAAACGTTTTACCAGGATTGATTTTTTTTTAACGAGCTGCAGCTGAATAGTGACCACATTTCTCAATACTTCTCCAAATCTGAAGATCGGAATACAGTTGTAATCCCACAGTGCCAGTCCAAATTAAGACAGATGGATGGTGAGCGGTAAAACTGCAATTTTACATACTTCTTTGAAGTATTTCTCATAAAATGACAATAAATAAATAAATAAATAAATAAATAAATAAATACAATTCTAGCTACCATGCTTAGATTTTTAAGATGGCCGACTGAGGCGACCAGAATGCACTTTGCAGGTTGAAATGTTTTCAAAAATAAGATGTTGCTCGAAAGATATCAGGAGGTCAAAGCTCACAAACGGCTTCCTCCTCCTGCGACCAGTACTAATATTTTAGATTTCCTTCAACTAGGCCAACTTTACAAAGACACTTGAGACCATACGCCACCTCTTTGACCCAATTACAGAACTTCCCGTCCTCAGTAAACTGGAAGAAATGGGTAAAGTCTGCGACCCAAAAAAATCCCAATTTAGTCACCGCATCTGCTAAATGCTAAATCTAAATCAGGCTATGCCAAACCCATGAGGTTCACAACAAACCTCAGTTTTTCTTTCCACGCTTGACACCGACGAATGTCGCGACATTGTCGATAAAAATACTTTGAAAGTGAACAGAGGACTGAGCTGCTCCGTCTGTGGACGCTCACATCCTGCCCCTTTTCATCTCCCGAGAAACTCCTGGCCGAATACATCGTTTGTTTTGGTTTCCTGATGCGCCTCAAACGACATAAGTATCAAGCAGGGTTTCCGAACACGTCAATAGCGATCGACTGGTAGTCGATCGCGAGGTGTGTAGAGGGAAAAAGGAGACAAAAAAACAAAAACAAAAAATGTACCTGTAAAGTGTCCATGACAGTTTTGAAAGGCGCTTCAAAATGAAATGTATTATTATTATTATTATTATTATTATTATTATTATTATTATTATTATTATTATTATTATTATATAAAAAAACACAAATTACAATTACAATTTAAAATATGAAAACAAAATATACATAAAATAAATACAATTTTCCAAAATAAAATCACATTTTAATAAAAGCAGGTCACTTTAAATCTACGGTGGCGCGTGACGGCACCACTGGAAATATTTAGAGATCAGTAGTCTGGAATTGGATTGGATTGGATTGGATTTGCCTTTATTAGTCTCGCAGTGGAGAAATTTACATTTCACGAATTGCAGATTGCAATCCGAGTTGTTACGCAATATATTTTATTATTATTACTGTCATTCGGAGGTTGTTTCATGTACAATTCTCCGTGAGCATTGGCAAGGAACCTGGATATCCTGGAGAAGCATTTTAAAACGGTACACGTGAGCTACGATCATTGCTTGAACTGCATTTGGGGCTTAGCTCGGTGGGAAATGGTGTTACAACCCTTCAAAGTAAAATACTGAACGTCAACGGAACCTTTTGTGTCATTTCTAGGGACAAGAAAGTTGCAGGTAAGTTGCCCAGTTGGGTGTCAACTGCGTGAAAAAATACCAAACATGAAACAGATCCCACCACCATCCAAATGTGAGCAGTGAGGCACCTGGTTTGCCTCAGCAGCTTATTAAACTTGATGAGAGTGCTGAGCATTCACACTCCAAGTGAGCCTGAAGCTGTTATTACCACCCCCGCTCCCAAAAAAAGAGCCGTCTGATCTGCTGAGAAGGCTCCATCGAGCCTCGGTTTCGTTTTTCAGCCCGAAAACTTGCAGTCACATCGCTAACATGTGTTTTTGATCGTTGAAAATGTATTATGTGTTGTCTTTGGCTTCAGAACATCCGCGGAAAGCGATAGTAATGTGATAAAGGAGGTCAAAGTTAGGCTTTAACCCTTTTGGAACAGACTTTGCTTGCTGACATTTTCCCATCCGCAAGATAATGATGCAATAACAAGTAGCAACGAAAAGGTAGTCAAGTTCCTTGTCATGACCTGCGGCTGACCTATAAAGATGGCAACAGCTAAATCAAGGTGGGAGGAGAAGGGGGTATAAGGAAACCTCATTTGCCAACTGTCCTTTGAGAAACTATAAATTCAGTGAGATTCTTTTGATATACGTGCAATTAAGTTTTCAACGAGGCATGTCTCGAACAATGACTCCATCGCTCACACAGAGACTCGATCTGCTGTGGATTCCAGCAAAGTTCAAACATGAACATAGCACATAAAAAGGCTTTGACCTTAGTTGCTTCATGGGAGTTAATCCTTTGAGCCATCCGTCCATTTTCAACACCCCTTATCCTGAACAGGTTCACGGCAGTAAAAAATGCTCAAGCAGGAACAGCAACAAGGTCAATATTCCGACAAGCATCAACCAGCTTGTGTCACGGTTTGCGAGGTGATGATGGTTGTGGATCCCAAATAAGCAGGCAGGAAGGAGCAGCAGGTTATATTTGACAAATTGTATTAAAATAAAGTCAGAAGGAACAAAATCTAAAACATCAAAGTCGTCCGAACAGAAAAGTACAAAGTACAAAGTATCAAAGAAAACCACGAGTAGAAATCTGCCAAGATGAAACAAACCTGACAGGGTGAAGCAAACACATTCAATGACCTGACACGGAATGGTCGTGCCGGGAGTCCTTTTAACTGCCACTGATTGGAACGACCGACACCTGTGCAGCTGCAGGTGGGGCTGACAGCGCCACCCGTTGGTAGCCAACCAGATCGTGACAGCTTGTCAGTCCTGAAATACATGGCAAATGCTGATAGGCAGCAGGTATGCGCCCTCGTCCGTCACCCGAAAGCCCTCGTCCGTCACCCGCCGGCGTAACACAGGAACAAGATCGTGACTAATTGGAACCAACCGCACACATCAGCGACACCATCAAGCCACACTTCAACATAACTGAAAAAGACACATCTACGTTTTGCAAATGTCGTGCCTAAGAAGCGTGAAAATGAGCAAAGTCAACACCCACCCAAGCCGATTCATTTGCACCGTCCAGCATCCTCTCACCCGAGAGTGTATACGGTTCGGAGAACATGCGTTGATGCATACCGGTGTCAGCACTTTGTATCATTTGACAAGAAACTTGTCATTAAACACGTCGATACAAACGGCGCAAATGACCCTGACAGTTGACAAAGCAGAATCAAACTCATTCGCCGTCAAGATTTCTGTCGGCTTGAAGGAAAGAAAAGAGGAAACATGGGTGTATGGCTAAACAGCATCCCGCATCCCGATCCCCCGTTAATCCCCTCAAACTTCTTTGGCAAAAGCCTCACAGCTGTCTAAATAGGCTACCGCAGTGAGAGCCGCTCGGCCAGCAAATAAGGAAAAAAGTATGACTAATTTTGAACTCAAATGCAATTCTGTTAAGCCCCCTAACGCCTCCTTTGCGAGGCGGCAGTCAGTTCAACAGCGGAACCCAGTGGCGGAGATTTAAAGCAAAAAGAATCTGCAAAGGTATGACCAACAGCAAGTCCATTGCAGTGGTACTTCTACTTGTGAAATAATATTTTAACAAGGAACATTTGTAAGCCAAGACGCGTTTTCCGTGTAAATATCCTAATCCGTTCCAAGGTCACCAAATTTCAAACAAAAATGTTTTTCAAGCATATAAATGCATCAAAATATATAAGAAATACATGCTACAATAAGTTAATAATAAATAATAAAGAATATAGAATAAAAATGGTTATTTAACTTTTTTCTGCTTCCTCACAATTTTTTGTTTTTGCTCACAAATGTTTTTTTTGCCCGGCATTTTGTAAATACAGTAAAGTCTCGTTATATCGATATCGTTAAGATCACAGGTGTCAAAGTCAAGGCCCGCGGGCCAAATCCGGCCCGCCACATCATTTTTTTCGGCCCGCGAAAGCAAATCAAACTTGTTAAATTCTATGATAAATTGCTAAAATCTGAGCCAAAATTTCATATTTTTGGATTTCAACCACAATAAAAGTCATTATTCTTGACTTCAGATTTGAAAACGAGTTATTCATTAATTTGCTGTGTGCTCTATATGTAATATTTGAAGGGATTTAAACATTCTAATGGGTTCCCCAAATTCATAACGGCCCTCGAGGGGAAACCATAACTACAATGTGGCCCGCGGCAAAAAATGACTTTGACACCCCTGGTTCATATTGATAATACTGCTTATTACGACACTATTTTCATTTCCCGTGCACATTTCTAGTCTTTTTATGTATAATTAGTTCCGTTTAGTACGATTCGTGGTTTTTACGATAATCCGGTTACTACGGTGCTCTTTTTCATCTCCCGCCGGCCATTTTGCTATGTATATATCGATACAAAAGATACTTACTGTGAATATGATGTGATATTTGCTTAGGGGTTTCTATACAGTACCACCATTATCGAAATCTGTATCGGTCGCTGCGCTGTATCGGTCGCTGTATCGGTTGCGCCATTGGTCGACTTGGTCACGTGACGTGGTGACGTGAGTTTGTGTAGCAGAGCCATTTTCTACCGTCTTCAACAATGGCGACAACAATGGCATACATGTTTGCAATCGATTAAAGAATTATATGTGCCATTTTGAGGCAACAATGGGGGAACATCTCTCACCCCAAAAAAAAGAGGCACAAAATGGCGAGCTCCCGATGGCCACCTCCGTTTCTTATATGGCGCTTTGATGCCCTCTAAAGGCGGCTTTTAGGCGCAACACGCTTCTCAGACCAAACATACTTCATCAACGTAAGTAATGTAAACGTTGCAGTTTTGGTTTTTCATGCATGTACTGTATTTAATTGTGTATCATTCAGATGTATCTTTATCGCTTGCAACAATCACTGTTTTTTTCGTGGTTTCGTGTGAATAGAACGTGAGGATTTTGTATTGGTGGAATTTTTGAAAGGAAATAGTCATTAAAAAAGTGTAAAGACGTTTTTATTTTATGCACAAATTTATTTTTCACTTCACTACTGTACAAAAAGCATGTTAGATACGCAATCCATGAACCCAATGATAAAATGACATGCTATATCAAAGATACCCCGTTTACGTGTTGCCCCCCCTCCTTTAATGCAGTTCGGCGCAGGACGGATATATCGACAGTACGGTTATATCGATATTTTTTTTAACTCCCGAGAATATCGATATAATGAGGCTTTACTGTACCTTATCCAAAGACGTTTGCTTTTGTTGGCTTTGAAATATCGTTTGAAAATGTCCAAAGCAAAATCAACATAGCAGGCGATCGCCCGACTGTCGAACTAATTTTTTGGGTGATTTACATTTACGTGAACTATTGGAACTCCTCATAGCCCGAGTGGCAAAAACAAGGACACTCATTTGATAGAAGTCCCTCTTAGCCATTGGGATGCCAGGAAGATGCTTGGTCATAGCCAATATCAGAGCAGCTATAAGTATGTTACGTTCATGAAAGAGCTGTAAGTAGCAGCCCATACTACACTTTTACCTTTCATATCTTGAAATTTCCTTTATAAAAAGAGACAATAATTCTTGAGGAGTTTCATACGTTGAATATTTCATATGAAGAGACGTTCATAAGCAGAGGTACTACCTTACTTTGTAGCAAGTGGCAAATCACTAAAAGAAACCTCCCACCGAGCCTTCACCGCATCGCTCCATTCTGAGGTGGACCTGCGCATAACTCCCCCCACTACCACCACCACCATCATTATTCCAAGTGAGGTCACCGAGAATTTGCTGAGGAATGCTGTCGGTTTGCTTGTGGTCCAACCTGGAAAACCCCAGGCGCCACAAATAATTGCCTAACAATTTACAGTCCAAACAAACCCTTCCTTCGAGCAATTATTGCAAAAAATGTAACAAGTGGGGCGGGGACGGTGATGATAACTTGCTTGATTTTGGCACTGGTGTGCTGATCAATTGATTGATGGCCGAGAATTCAATCAGATATATTTTTACGTGGGATCAGAAATCACAGGCACAAGAGTCTTCACAACAGAACATTTTGTTGGAGCAGGACGCTCATTGTGAGCAATCACCAATAAATTTGGATGCTTCACTGCTCCGCTGGCTCGCCTCATATTGTGATTTGGGGATAGAACTAATCTCTGGAAAGTTGGGAAAAACACATGTTGCAACAACACGCGTATTCTCTCAATAAGAAAACATTTTCTTTCCTCAGACTTCTTTTTGTAAACACATGATGTTACACCTCAACAATCAACTCGGAGGGGCTTCAATTCTTCTTCATGTAAGTCATTGTCTTATCTCATTCTTCTTTAAATATTTGGAAAAAGCGTGACTTGTGCGCTATTCACTTTTCTGCTTGGCAAGTGCGTCAAGGTTTGTGAACATTTTCTCAGCGGGCTCTAATATATTTAAAAAGTGTGTGTCTGTGCGGACACGAGAGAGTGAGAGAAAGAGAGAGAGAGAGAGAGAGAGAGAGAGAGAGAGAGAGAGAGAGAGAGAGAGAGAGAGAGAGAGAGAGAGAGAGAGAGCGGGGTAGTTAGCGGCCACATATCATGCTAGAGAGAGAGAGAGAGAGAGAGAGAGAGAGAGAGAGAGCGGGGTAGTTAGCGGCCACATATCATGCTAGAGAGAGAGAGAGAGAGAGAGAGAGAGAGAGAGAGAGAGAGAGAGAGAGAGAGAGAGAGAGAGAGAGAGAGAGAGAGAGAGAGAGAGAGAGAGAGAGAGAGAGAGAGAGAGAGAGAGAGAGAGAGAGAGAGAGAGAGAGAGAGAGAGAGAGAGAGAGAGAGAGAGAGAGAGAGAGAGAGAGAGAGAGAGAGAGAGAGAGAGAGAGAGAGAGAGAGAGAGAGAGCTGGCTAGTTAGCGGGCCAAATATGCTTGAGAGAGAGAATGTGTCTGTGAGAGAGAGAGAGAGAGAGAGAGAGAGAGAGAGAGAGAGAGAGAGAGAGAGAGAGAGGGGGGGGGTAGTTAACGGCCACATATCATGCTAGAGAGAGAGAATGTGTGTGAAAGAGAGAGACAGAGAGAGAGAGAGAGAGAGAGAGAGAGAGAGAGAGAGAGAGAGAGAGAGAGAGAGAGCGAGAGCGCGAACGCGAGAGCTAGCTAGTTAGCGAGTGGGCTAAATATCATGCTATAGAGAGTGAGAGAGACAGAAAGAGAGAGAGAGAGCTAGCTAGTTAGCAGGCTAAATATCATGTTAGAGAGAGAGAGAGAGAGAGAGAGAGAGAGAGAGAGAGAGCGCTAGCTAGCTAGTTAGCGAGTGGGCTAAATATCAAGCTAGAGAGAGAGAGAGAGAGAGAGAGAGAGAGAGAGAGAAAGCGAGAGCTAGCTAGTTAGCGAGTGGGCTAAATATCATGCTAGAGAGAGTGAGAGAGACAAAGAGAGAGAGAGAGTGAGCTAGCTAGTTAGCAGGCTAAATATCATGTTAGAGAGAGAGAGAGAGAGAGAGAGAGAGAGAGAGAGAGAGAGAGAGAGAGAGAGAGAGAGAGAGAGAGAGAGAGAGAGAGAGATAGAGAGAGAGAATGAGAATGAGAGAGAGAGAGAGAGAGAGAGAGAGAGAGAGAGAGAGAGAGAGAGAGAGAGAGAGAGAGAGAGAGAGAGAGAGAGAGAGCGCTGGCTAGTTAGCGGGCCAAATATCATGCTAGAGAGAGAGAATGTGAGAGAGAGAGAAAGACAGAGAGAGAGAGAGAGAGAGAGAGAGAGAGAGAGAGAGAGAGAGAGAGCTAGCTAGTTAGCGAGTGGGCTAAATATCATGCTAGAGAGAGAGAATGTGTGAGAGAGAGCGAGAGAGAGAGAGAGAGGGGGGGGGGGGAGAGAGAGGGGGGGGGGGAGAGAGGGGGGGGGGGGGAGAGACAGCTAGTTAGCGAGTGGGCTAAATATCATGCTTGAGAGAGACAGAAAGAGAGAGAGAGAGAGAGCTAGCTAGTTAACAGGCTAAATATCATATTAGAGAAAGAGAAAGAAAGAGAGAGAGAGAGAGAGAGAGAGAGAGAGAGAGAGAGAGAGAGAGAGAGAGAGAGAGAGAGAGAGAGAGAGAGAGAGAGAGAGAGAGAGAGAGAGAGAGAGAGAGAGAACTAGCTAGTTGCATGCATGTGAACCTGCGTGTTTGTGGCCCAGCAGAGGTGCCACACATCTTTTTCCACGCATGAGCTGACAGTGGGTGGAAGAAACGGACAGTTACAATGCACAACAGCGACCCGAGACAGCCAAGACCAGAACCTTCTGTCAATCTGTTAGCCGCACGCAAACATCTGCAAATGGGCGGTGAAACACTTGCTTCGTCAGTGCATTGTCCTGCTCCTGGTCACATGACTAATTGCTGCCAAGATTACGAAGTGTCGAATACAAAGTTCTATAGAATTTCCTCTGATTGCAACTGGGAGTTAACAAGACTACAAAAAAAAATGTTTTTTCAAGCGCCAGTGGAACGTGACACATCTTCCCATGTTTGAAAAACATTTGTTTCCAGTCACTCCAGCCATTAGAGCCCACATTAAATAGAGAGCGATACTTTTTAGGTTGCATGTTTCCCAGTGGTTAACCTAAACGCAGCTCCGCGTGGGTGGTGGGGGGGATCTTTCAACGACAGGTAATTACAGTCACGATAACGCCGTTGCTTACACTGGAGATAACAGCTGGACCGTGTGAGCCAAGTGCCCATAATGAGTGATTCTCGCAGAAGCGCCCGTCGTGGCGCTTCTCTGCCTCTTCACCTTGATTCAAATGCCACACAGAGTAGAGATAATAAACAGCTAATAGGTGGGCTTGGAACTTATTTTTTAAACAGTGTTTGCAAGCCAAATGTGAGAGAAAGAAAACATGTTTTCCCATCAAGGTAGGGTGAATAGGAAGAGGCTTAATAGTCACAATCGACACCTTTTTGGAGTCCATCACTGTTTATGGAAACATTTATATACGAATCGCTTGATCCGGCAAAGTTGCATGGACCTCGAGGCGGTGTGAGGGCAAACCCTTAATCAGGATTGTGTTCTCTAATTTTTTACCCTGGTGTTGGTGCACAGAATCAAGTGACACGCAAGCGAACGCAATGTGGCGGTGACGTGTGTGGATCTAAAAAGTAAAAAATAAAATAAACACAGCAAAATATGCACAAAACAGTAGCCGGCCAACGACGAGCTGCACACAAACCCACACTTGTTATGTGGTGAGGCCTCATACCTCAACAGCATAACTCCAGTACCCACGGTGAAATGGTGCAAGACCACATGAAGCTGGGGGGGTGGTCGCGTGGCTTGCCAGGGATTTACTGAGGGCCAATGTTGATGGAACAAACATACGGGAGGGTTGGGAGGAGGAGGCAAGGGGTTGACAGAAGGCTTCAACGAGCCAACGCCACGTGGCTCGACACCACATTCAGCTTCTGTCCAAATAGCATTTTGTAAATTTACACGGGGTTAGTCAAAGCAAACATGTCAGCGAGGCAAATATGGGCTCCTTCCCCGGAATAACCATTCTGTGCTTTTCATGGCGATAGTTTCTTAACTCTGTAAAGGATCGCTGTCTTTGGTTGAAAACATTTCAACATTCAAGTTTGATTCATTATTGCTGTACGTCAGTTCGGACGGGCTTCACATCGCCTGATAGCCATCAAGAGAAGCGGTGTGGAAATATGACAGATTAAATCCAACTCTTGTTTCTGGTCAGGAGCGTGTCTGTGTATGTGTATGTGTATGTGTATGTGTATGTGTATGTGTATGTGTATGTTTATGTGTATGTGTATGTGTATGTGTATGTGTATGTGTATGTGAACGTGTACGTGTACGTGTACGTGTATGTGTATGTGTACGTGTACGTGTATGTGTATGTGTATGTGTATGTGTATGTGTATGTGTATGTGTATGTGTATGTGTATGGATGTGCTGCTGCGTGGATACCAAGCTAAGGTTCTTTTTAATTTTTTTTCCCCCATCAGTCCACATTAATGAAAAATATAAAACACGTACTTGATCTATTTTAATTCTGATCATGCATTTTTTTTCAATGCATATATTACACACCAGTAAAAATAAGCACCAAAATAAGCACATTATGTCATTTCTTTTTATGGATAAATGGTTCTCTTAATAAATAAATAAAACAAAATAAAATGAAAATAAAAAAGAAAAGTGAAGGACAGCACAAAACCAGGAAACCAACAAGACAACCAACAAGAACTCATTTAGCGCATTTGTAAAAATAAAACATCATTTTCAACGATTCATATGACAGTGATACCTCGGTTTACGAACGCTATAGCTAACGAACTTTTCAACTTACGAACATTAAATTCGCAAGAATATAATCTTAGCATACGATCTAGTTTTCGGGAAACACACAGAGCGCCATAATGGCTGGCGGACTTGTTTTCGGCGGAAGAACACCAAACAACACAGCGAACAGTGTCACCATGGCTTCCGGACTTCTTTTGCACACCCCAATCTCTGAGTGCATACGTGGTTTGCTATCGAGTGGATACTTTTGCTTTTTTGGGACCGAAAAAGACCCCACCACAGGCTAGTGTTAAGCCGAAGTGGACACAAAAGTAAATTACGGTTGATCAGAAGAAGGAGATAATCGAAAAACACGAACGAGGTGTGTGTTTGTGTGACTTCTTTAAACTCTTTCAACCTGCAGTATGAGGACGCATCTGTGTGGAAAACTGCTGACTCAAGGTCATCATTACAACCACCTCACGCTCGCAAACTACCCCACAATCTGTCCGGTTTTGAGCGAGATCATCCCAGAATTGACCCAAAGCCGCAACCAACGCATCTTGGCCATAAAGTTGTGAGTTGTTACCGCGTTAGCAGTTATTTTTGCCAAAACCTCCGTACGGCTCGTTCAGCACTGGGGTGAAGCCAAGCCTTATTTGTCCAACAAATAGGGCTCCACGATCAAGCGGAGATCACCTTTCACTTCAAAGCGGTCTATCTAAAGGATGAACGCATTTGCCGTCTAGACGGTAGCCGGCTGAGCAGAAATCCACACGATTTATCCTGTCACCACCTCACTCCTCTTTTGTTCAATCACCAAGAGTTTTCCTCTCCCACGCTTCAAATCTCACAAGCAGGCCTTAGAAAGAGTTCACCAACCTCGGCATTTATTTGACTGCTTTTGAACTCGATGAACAGGAGCAAAATCATCTGGGAAAATTTCCCTGGAGTGGAAAAGAAAAATGGAGAGCTGGCCAACATTTCAGTCATCAGAGCCACGATGGACGACGACTCTTGTCTATGGATGCTGGTGTTCATTTACGGCGGAGTCCGCTGAAGTATATCAGAACGCGTCGGCGAGGAAAACCAGGACAGAGCAAATCTGTCGCCCCCTTCCCGAGGGACGCAAAAAAGGATGCCAGGCTAGGTCAGCCTTTAAAGCGACTCTGGCATCCTCACAGAAGTCAAAGCGAATACTCATCGGAGGCCGCGATCCGCCTCCTGGATCGCTCACTAATTAAGCCCTGTTTATCTTGGCTGAGAATCAAACTCAATATTGAACCAAGATCCAACAATCAACATGGAGTCCGAGACCAAGTGAGTGCTGAAAAGCATCACAAATATGGCTCCGGGGAGTCTGCGGCCTCCCGGTCAGAAGACCTGTTCGCATGATACACAAGGGCTAACGGATCTCTGCTGACATCAACTCATTCGCTTTTCATGTCGAAACATCAACTCCATTTATTACACTTGGAAACAGAAAATGTCATTCGAACGGTAACGTTCAGAACAAAATAAGACACGGTGATCCGGTAGCTGGCGGTGGCGTGTTTGTATAAGGGGATTTAAAAATCGTTTACCGGATCCTCTGGGTTTTGGCTGGGGTCGTGGGGAGGCTCCTCAGGGAAGTGGTCTGATCGAATTAGGCTGAACTCTCGGATGAACACAGCATCTCCATTGTTGGCCCACACGAAAACCTGGAAACAAGAGATTCCATTAGCGGTGTCCTCGGGCGAACTCGAAAAAATGACCGCCACAACGTAATGGGTAGATGCAAATCCAAGCGGTGCAAAAATATTCATTTCGAGACTCAGGTGAATTTTTGATATCATAGGAAAACATTTGTTTTTGCGTGTCATCATTGAAGTGCCTATTGACAACCGACATGTAGGAGAGATGGACAGGGCCCATTAGCGACACAGCAGGAGGGACATTCTCAAAGATTCAAAGCTGCAGCTGCTCCCTGAGGTTCCCTGAGGTTCGTAAACACCCAATGACTCAGGGCAACCACCATGGACAAGTTACAGTGAAGAGAGCGGACGACATGGGAGGGGATTCTCGAGTGTACGCCGCCGAGGTGACATTGACTGCAAATGCCAGCACAGGTACGCCGCATGCTCGTCTAAGCTTTGAGGGTTAATTTTGCATATGTACAGACGAAGGACATTCAGTCGTTCGAGAATTACAATTTATTTTATTTTCATGATGCAACATTTTGAAAGCTTTTTTTTTAACCTTTCACTTGACAAACACCCCAAAAAACTAATACTAAAGTTATGATAGAATGAAGCTTTTTGCCCCCAAAATAAAAATGAATAAAAACAAACGAATCCACAAAAACTAATACCAAAACTAAGCTACAATGAAGCATTTCGCCCCCAAATAAAAACAACTAAATATTATCAAACCTGCAAAAACTAATACTGAAACTAAGCTACAATTAAGCCTTTTGCCCCACAATAAAAACAAGTAAAAAAAACAAAAACAAACCAGCAGTACAAAAATTGCATCCACGAGGACCTTTGTGAAAAAAAAGTTCTCAAAAGTAAGTTGGATCAAATTTAGTTTAAAGAGTTGGGGTGAATATATTCATCTCTGAGAGCAGATTTTCTTTTTCCAAGCCACCAACAAAATGACTATGTTGGAATCATGCCAGTAAGATATGAAAACCACAAAAATTCACTTTATACATATGAGAAAAACTAAGAATGGGCCTAACCGCATGTTTCCCAAGTGGTCTCAAGCGGTTTTAAGACCCCCGCAAAAACTATCAAATTTGATGGATTGAATATGGGAACACAAATGGCCGACACGAGAACACTTTATCAAAACACCACAAAACACAAGCTCCACAATGTCCAGCATTGCACCGAAATGTGTCATCCCACCGCCGCTGACAATTCAACCGTAACAACCCATGGAACGCATCAAGTGGGAAAACGGACCGCGGTTGTGCTTGGAAGGGCCGCCGTATGACATCATAGCTCCCGTAACATCACATAAGGCCCGGCGCCAACTTGGCAGAGGTGAAACCAACAGCCATCCCACCGACAGGTACCCACATGAGCTAAAATTTGCATGGGTGTGACGAAAAGAGTCACGAAGACAACAACGCGGTCAACGACTCATTAGCCTCCGAGGCCGGATTGAATATTTCAAAGTCTCCTATGGAGAAATGAGTGTGGGGGTTACACCCGCGTCACGCATGAATCAACGGCAGCCTTATGTTATGTAATTGACATCCCGCCAGCTTCCAGGAGGGAAAGGGGGAAAAAATAAAACTAAACTAAAAGTGATAAACTCTGATCATGCTAGCTAGCAAAGCGCTAAAACTTGGCCTTGTGTTCCAAAGCAGGTCTGCCTTTAATTAAGCCCACGTCCAACGTTTAAATAAGGGCAGACCTTTTTGAAGACCCGCTTCTGTCTGAATGGAAGCGAAGAGGAAAAGATAGTTTTGCTAATCCGCGTTTGAGGGATTTCACTGAATACATCTTGAAAAAGGAAACATCCTGGCCTTCTTTTCTTCTCCCTCGGCGCTAATCTAGTCAGAGTAAATGAAAGGAAACTCTTTTTTTTGTATCTAAGGAGTTACACCATTTCCGGACCTTGTCCAAAATGTGAGATTTTTCCACTCATCATGATGAAACTCCGGGATGAAGAAGCGATTGGACTAGCTTGTTGCTACTATGTAATTTTGAGACAGATAAGAGTAATAAAGGCCATGACATACTTTTGGCAGCCTTGAAAAAACAATAAAACCTGTCGGTTACAATTGTCACTTTTCACAGACAATACCGAAAGAAACCAGAGAAGCACAAGTATCACGTTCTCCCCTTCGCGATGGATTTTGTTTCATTATCTTCCAAAATCATCTTCAAAAACCTTCACTGCATGTCTAATAACTCTCCTGCCAGATTGGCATCCAACTTTGTGGGAACTGCGTCAATTATCCATCCATTCATTTTTCAACCCGATCAAACACCTTTGAGATGAACTTCAATGAAGACCCCGGGCAGCTACGTGGTAATCGCTGTAGCAGCTGTAGCCTGGAACATGCCCTGAAAAAGCATATTCGTTTGTTCGCGGGGGTGCGCGAGGGAAGGATGGGGGGCTAAACGGGAACTGGATATCTCATCTTACGAAGGTATCAACATCCATCACTTTTTATGATGGTGGTCAGCAGCCATTTTTTTCTCCAACTATCTAGCTAGCATTTGGGACCATAAAACTATCGGCCCATGATACAAACAGAGAGCGAATATGATCATGTTTATACCGTCTGTGTCCTCACCTTGGTCTAAATCATGGCTCATCACGCCGGACCTGACAAAAAAGTGAATGTGACGCGAACATTTGATCAGGAAATGTAACAGAAGCAAATGGAATCATTCTTTTGAGATTGAGCCCACCTGCCGGGCATGTGTGTGGGTGGCCACAATGGCTGAACGTCTACGGGATGATGACGCGATACTTCAGAAGCAATTTTGGAGAGAGAAAAAATGTCACATGACCAAAAGATGATTTACCATTTACATTAATCTCCCTACCAGACACAGTGCGGTTGTCGCGTTAGCTAATAGCTAAAAGCTAAAAAAAACCTCCACATTGAATGTTTTTTTTTAAGAGGGCCTCAAAAGATCTGTTTAACACCTCACAAAAAAGTAGCAAAGCTAATCACCCACTCAACCAGAAAGCAAAACCAAGCACAGCGACAAGCAGACCCCTGGAAGAGTTCATTTGCATCAGTGAGCTTTCATGTGTCAAAGAGGAAATTGACACCTTTGGCCCGTTTCAAGTGTTTCAAGTGCATATCAGCAGCAGGAAGTCACGACGGGGACCAGATTAGTTCCCACGGTGATGTCGGCGACGGCATCGCCGCCTGTCATTTCCTGAAAGAACGTAGACGTAAAGGCCGGAGCGACACTTGGGGCTTCTTTTCTTATGTGGGGTTGGTAAATAGGTAAATACTAATTCACAAATCGCCATTTACATTGACTTGGCCTTGCATGAGATCTTCAAAAAAGAAGCAGCTGGAAGGCTTCAGTCGGACTTTTGCTATCACACCCACTTAAATCTGGAAAAAAAGAGAAGCCACTTGTTTTTCTGACTACTGACTCTTCCCGTGATTAATGGTCTTGGCCCCGCTTGTAACACAGACGGGAGATTATGTAACGATGTGAAACTCAAGCAAGAGAGGGTGGACAATCCCGAGTTTGTTTTCACTGCTTCCCCCCACCAAATCATCCATCTTTTTGCTCCTCTGCCGGGATCTCCTCAGTCCTCGAGTCCAAAAAGTAAGATTGGCTAATCCATCATTGAGCTTTGCGCCAAGCAGCGCTTCAAAATGTTTTTAATTTGAATAGAGGAGGGCGGACATAAAGCAGCCCTTGCGGAGATTCGAGTCACCAAGATCCAATTATCGGTAAATCGAAATCAGATTGAACCGATGATGCAACAACTTGCAATGTATATGTTACTGCGTATTGCTCAATAAATGCTACAAATCATTTTGATTAGAAGAAATGGTCAAATTCCACTTTGTGTGTATATAAATGGGGATGATTCGATGTTTGGTACGAGTCAAGGCTAGAGTAACGTTTCACCATGATTTTCAGGATTGGTGACTTTGGTTAAACTTTACATCACAACACGTTATTTGAATCTCAGGTGCTATTCCGTCATGATCAGCGGGAAGAATCATTTCGATATGATTTTTTTTCCCCATGAAAGATTAGGTCATACGTAGAAAACACCCATACATGAATTTTATGATCCGCTTTATCCTCACAAAGGCATGCAGGAGCCTATCCTAGCCATCTTCACGCAGTCGGCGGGGGACACCCTGAACCGGTTGCCAATCAATTGCAGGGCAGACCAAAAAGCAGCCGCGCTCACACTCACACAGAGAGATAATCAACAACCGGGTGGCTCAATGTTCCGCACGTCCAAGGACAACGGGTTTCTTATCGGTCTGCTTGCTCCAAAAGTGACTGTCACAGGATGACAACATGTGAGGTCCACCAACTGACGTTGGTGGATACACACGACGGAAGAACACCAAAGCACACGACCTTCGGATCTGGCGGAGTGATCTTCGACGGAAGCACACGACCGAACTGACGTTGGTGGACGATTTGAATCCAACATGCAAAGATGAGGTTTCAATTTCGTTAGGGGGAACACTTCTGAGCACATCAAGAAACAAAAGTAGGAGTCGTTCCATCAGTTCGGACTGACCTAAGAGATAACATGAATAAAATTGTCCTTGAAGGGCAAAAACATAAAAAGTTGCCTTGAATGAGGCCGTTCTGGAGCAAATTTTTCAATTATCTTATCGCTCAGCTGGAACAGTACCAGCATGTGACAACGATGCAGTCACAGCAATTGCCACCATCACAATGCCGATCTCTGTCAAATCAACCGAGGCAGTCCCTCCTCCCCTCGCCTCAAACAAGGAGCCCTTTTATTTTTAAAAGCAAGCCGCCCATGTCAGACCTCCCAGAAGACCAATGCTGGAGTAGCTGTTTTCTTTTGAAATACACAAGGAACAAAACTGGCGAGCCCTTGGCCCAAATCACGACCACATTCGATGAAGGAAATAAAACCTGGGTGATGTGAAGCAAGAACCATGAAGTATAAAACCCAATCGCCGAAGATTCCTGTACAAGTGCGTTGGAGCCAAGAAGTTCTGTTGAGTTTTGCTGAACACCCCCCTCCAAGTTATTTATTTATTTATTTTTTGGGCCAGAAGTAGCAGTCGGTATACTCAAACCCAGAGCGCCGTCTGCGGTCCGCGCCTAACCATAATTGCGCAGCATACTTGCCAACCCAGTGTACGACATTTCTTAACCGGTAGAATTCGTCATCCATAACCTCGTTGGCAAAGCCGTCGCAGGAAGCCATTTGTGCACTCTTTGAGTAGCCAATGACCCACCTTTCATAACAGGATCAGAAGCTTTTAGCCAGTTAGCTAGGCCTCAGCCTTTAACTAAACCTTAACACCTGTATCCAGCTGCCGTTCTTCTCATGATAAAAGGCAACGGTCGAATCTTTTAGAACAGGGCCTTGAAACGGAGATCACAGACCGTTGGGTTTTTCTCAGCGGTCTAATGGTGCGACCGCGTCACTTGGTCCGACCGTTGTCTCGTCAGAGTGACACCTGCAGCGTACAATTAGCTTAGATGCCTTCTTTGAAAGGTCACTAAGAAACATGGACGAACAGAGGGGGGAAAACAATACCAACTGTCTTTCAAGAAGACATGAACCCTTTCAGGGACAGCGGTTTACTACAGTGGGCATTTTAGCATATCATGTGAGAGAACAGGTGTCAAAGTCAAGGCACGGGGGAGACATCCGGCCCGTCACATCATTTTATTTGTCCGCGAAGACAAATCTAACTTGTGAAATTCCATGATGCTTGGTAAAGTCTGTCGGAAAATTTCAAATTGTCCCATGTAAACCACAATAACAATCATTGTTTACTTCAAATTTGAAAACTAGTTATTAATTAATTTGTTGTGCACGCTATACAGGTATGTAATATGTGGCGGGGATTAAACATTTTGATTGCTTCCCCAAATTCATAACGGCCCCCGAGAGGAAACGGTAACTACAATGTGGCGCCGCGGCAATAACTTTGAAACCTCTGGCTTACATGTTTGAGGTAAGCTGGAAGAACCACAAGAAAGCCCTCATGCGGGTCGCCGCCATGCTGGAGCTATAACCCGACTGTCTTTGACACCTGGAGAAAACCCACTCTGCACTGTGAGGTCGATGTGCTAACCACTCAACCACCGTGCTAACTTGAAGAGAACCGCAGAGCGGATTCGTAAAGTATGTTTAGCCTGGCGGAGTCGCTCTCGATCCGAACGTGGCAGCTGAATAGGTGCTACTGAAATATTATTAAATGTATATATGTATATAGTATATTTGGAAGAAGGGTCAGGGAAGTCTCAAGGCTAGCTAAATAATTGTATTTGACTCAGCGTAAACATGGGAGTGTGTTCAGCAATAAGGCTGTGTGTTTGTACAGCTGGGGCGCATGCCCAGGGTCATCTCAGCGGGGAGCTGGTTTTGGCAACGTTGGGCATAGCTACAGAACAAGCGCACTGAAGATTCCCTGGCTACCCATTAAAAAAGCAGGTTAAGATCAGTAAATGGGGCACCAATAGTCTTGAGCCCTTTGGTAATACAGAACACAGAACTGAATTTTTCAAACAAATTGCAACAAGACGGCAGAAAGCTGAGCTATTTAGAGCAGCAGTCCCCAATCGTTTTTTACAGCAAAAACTGAACCTAAAAAAACATCAATTGCTTTTTGAATGACAGCCAGTGAGGTTCATGATAATGCTGTCTGTACCTGGGTACCATTACACCACTCTGAGGGTCTTTGCGGTACCCAGAAAAGATGCAAAGATCCCAAGGGCAGATGCCAAGTCAAGAAGAGATGGATCCAGAAAGTCTGAAAGTAAAATGGGCATGAGAAGATCCCCTGGACCTCCAATGTCCCATAAATGTGATGACGGTATTTATAAAAGATATGACGACACACCGGCTTCTTGGGGATTTTTTGAGGACTTTCCTGAGAAATCAGACAGAAAAGGACGGAGGCCAAAAAGAGGCACCATTCCCAAGAAAGGACACGAAAGGTTCTGACAAAGTAACTCTCCTGATCCTATCCTGCCATGGTTTGGATTTATTTTTATTAGGTGTGATTGAAGAGCATGTTTTGGAGAGGGTAATTCTTTCCTGCTTTTCATTTCATCACGCTCATGGTTTACGAGAGACCTTTTAGTCAATCGTGGAACCTATCCCACCAAAAAAAATAAAAATAAAAAAAATCAACCCTGTTTCTGTTCAGTGACACGGACAATCCAAGAAGACAAAAGCGCAGAAGGCCTTTCAAAATGGGAAGACTTATGACAACAGCTGGGTGTGCCTAAAAAGTGATGAGACACAAGTGCTGGATCTGCCCAGATTCTCTTGCGTCATTCAGATAACTCGGCCACGCGGGTTCAAGGAAGGGTCCACGAGCAAAACACACTGGGGCACTGCAACAAACAATCTGGCAAGGGATGTTACCATGAAAACGAAAAACATCCCTTACCCTTTTACACTTTAAAGGAGGAACTCATCGTACCCCGGTGACCCTACTTGGACTGTGCAGGGCCACAGCAAAAGAAACAGCAGTCATCCATTTGGAGAGTCCAACCGACGAGGCGCAGGCACCAGAAATCAATTGGTTCCAGGAAAAGGGAGCGGCTGAGGATGATGACACCAAACCAAGATTTATGACAAAAATACATCTGCGAACTGCTTGTGTTGTACGGTACGGTCCATAAAACTCGACAATTAATGGAAAACACAGATACGGGAGACAGGCTCGACGCAAAGGTGAGAGGGCAGAAAATTCCACTGGTGCATCAAGAGATGGCAATTCTGCAAACAGAAAAAATGTTTAAATGAATCCCACTTTTACTTTCCTCCGCAGAAAAAAACACAAATTAGCCACCGCAATTACAAGCAAGCAAATGTTGCAATATTACGGGCGACCGAGTAAGCATTACAGTCACTGGCGTCAGAGGGGGGGAAAAGCAATAAATACCTCAACAGTTGTGCAAAAAGGCTCGTTGGTCCAACTATGTTGATGTCTCGCCAGATGCCAGGGTTTAGCTGCTAATTAACATGTTTTGCACTGACTTTTGCAGAAAACTTGCAATTACATGGGGGCGGTGTGCATTATAAAAAAAAGTTTAATATCAGCCGCAAGCTGAATGAAAAGACTGTTCTTGGCTTATTTACATGCAGGGGCTGAATACTAAATGTCGCTAGCGTTAATACGGTGTAGAGCAAGAACACTGAATTGTGGCCTTGGAGTGGATAGTATCAGGATACGGCACATATTGTATCACGATACAGGTGATACCAGAGCATTGGACCTGTCTGTCTATCTGTCTACATACCTATCTTATTTTATTTTTCACCCGACCATAGGAGTATGAAAAAAATCATCACAATGTTTGCTGGTATGGTCAGATGTGTAAATATTGGGACTTGGACAAAATTGTGATTGTTTTACCATTGTTGTGATTGTTTGGAGGGCAAAAGGACTGTATTTTCCGATGTATTATGCGCACCACGGGATAAGGCGCACCCGCAAGGAAGGTCTATTTTCAAACTTTTTCCATAATTTATATAAGGCACACTGGAGTATAAGGCGCACCCTTAAATGAATGAAATAAGTTTTCCATATATAATATAGAAATATATATAAGTTTCCAAACATAAGGCACTCCACATTATAAGATGCTACAGTAGAAGCTGTGGTTACGCACGACGACTTCTACAGGGCGAAATAGAGCCGGGGGCTGCGGACAGTGGCTCAATATTACTTCACATATAAGGCACACCTGTGTATAAGGCGCAGGGTCATCTATTCAAGAAAATGAAGGCTTTTGGGTGCGCCCTATACACCATGCCATGCGTTTGTTACCACGTATGGCTGCCATATTGGAATTTTTCATTATTTAACTGCTGGCCAAAGTAGCAACATGATGAATTCACAGTTTTGGAACAATATTGTCACATACTCAGTGACTTGCTTCAGAACTCACTGGACAAACAGCGCTACAAAATACAGCTGGACAAATCAATGTACTCAGATCGTTACATCAACTCGACTTTTCCTCTGGACAAAAGGTTTTCGAATTTTCCAAAACGATGAGGCTTCGCTTGGTGAGTTTCTCGTTTGCTGGCAATCTGCCCATCATGTAACTATTTAACCGAGTCAGTTATGGTGAAAAAGCCATTTGCGCCTGCTTTTGGGAAGTAGATTGCAGCTTCCTGAAAGCCAATCAAATGCTTGCAGTCATAATTTATCTTAAAAAACAAAACAAAACATAAAAATAAATAAAATAAATATAAATAAATTAATTAAAATTACAAAATCAAACAAAAGCTAAAAAATATGAATAAATAAATATAAAAATGAAATTAAGATACAAAATAAAAGATAACAAAATCTTCTTTTCCTTTCGGCTTTTCCCTTCAAGGGGTCGCCACAGCAAATCAGTGTCCTCCATCTTTAGAGGTTTGATCCGCATGTTTTTTTTGGCCAAGCTTTTTAAAATTAACAAAAAAAAAACACACTGAGAATGACATGGATGGCGGCTCCCACCCTGCATTTTTTTGCAAGTGAGAACATTTCTGCTTTGTCACTCAGAATTAAATCACGCATTTGTTTCCTCACTACATTGGCCAAAAAATTGCTTCATGATTGTTTGCCTGGCACGTCACTCACTCTGTGTTATGGCACTGACACCATATTGATTTGTGCATGTCGCTGAAATGCACCAATCAGATGTACATATTTTTCATCTTTTCTATTGAATCGAAGGAGGCAAACAACAGACTCCAACAAGTCAGACCCACGTGTATTGTTTTGCCCCCCCTGAGTTCACAACAAGCACAAACTTTTGGGCATAGTCATCAGGAGAAAGTATCCCAGGGTGAAATTCCACAGTGGCACTTCAAATTTACCGGCATGCACAGACAAAGGCTGTCAAGTGAGTCAAGGCCCTGGAACAACAGTAGCCAGCGCCTGCGTTTTCTTTCTTATTTTTTTGGGATGTTGGACAGGTCAAACATCCATCACCGCTCAGCAGTGAAACAACATGCTGCAGGCTTATACAAAACATCCATAAAAAAGTCATTGTGGCTGCAGTCCCGTCCACGCTTATTTTTTCGAGTTATGCTCTGGCTGACACCTGATATGAGCAGAAACATGGCCTCTTTGCATGTATTGGAGAAAAATTGGCTTAAAATGATGGTGATTTCTTGTGCAAATTAATAATTAAAAAAGTGAATACATAAAACAAAATGAAATATTTTTGTGCATGCAATACTTTGTTTTTCTTTTTGACACTATGTGCAGTTTTTTGTTGAAACATTTTTGTGCATGCAATACTTTGTTTTTCTTTTCAACCCCCCCATCCCTAAACCCCATTTCAATGCTGCTGTAGATTGCAAATTTCCCAACTGTGGTACTATTAACTTCTTTCTCGTTCTTATAAAAGAAACAGATTTGGAAGTCTGTTTTCCTCCAGGTCAGAGGGCTGTCACGTTGGCCTTATAGCGCCCTCTGCTGTTGACTGAAATCAACATCAAAATGCCCTCGTGCGAGCATTTGTGAAGGTCACATCTGACCTGTTTTTGGGTTTGGTCTCGCAATGCGATTTCAAAGGTGCTTCAGAAGACAGCAAGGTGGCGCTATGAAGCACAGGCAACCCTGTTAGCAGTAGATTGAGTGTTTTTTTTTTCATATCCTCCCACTTTGACATTTCTCATACTCTAATCCAATCTCCTTTCCGCCCTGTCTCAGCAGCAGACAGATAGCCGCGCTTCTATTTGTTTTCCGAGCTGCCACGAAATCTGGAATAAGTACTGGTTGGTTTCTTTGCTCCATGACTTTCACTTTATCTGCTACGTAAAACGCACTTTCATGTGATGTTTCGTCAATTTCAGAGAAGCCATCAAAAGTGCGTCTGTTGCAAAAGGTGTTTCCGTGCTCTCAAAGCGACGGTCACGGGCAATCGAAGAAGTTGAAAATTTTCTGTTAATTTGGATTAATGAAAAGCAGCTATCCAGCGACAGCGTGAGTAAAGCTATATATTGCAGTGTATTTCTTCCATTATAATACAATAGCACATTTATTATACATAGAATAAGGTATGTTGTGTGTAGTTTTAAGGCTTATTTAGTTGAAAAGTATATTTTATGGAAACCCAGGAACGGATTATTCCCATTTTAATGGTTTCCTAAGGGAAAACATTTTTTGTGAGACACACTTTTTGGCTTACACACTCTGTCTGGGAACCAATTAATTTCGTAAGCTGAGGTCTCACTGTACTTTAGGACATGGGTCGGGAACCTATGGCTCACGAGCCATATATGGCTCTTTTGATGATTGCATCTGGCTCGCTGATAAAATTAAATACATATTATTTCTTTTTCGCTGTCCATTTCCTGTTTGGGCAGTTGGCGGAAAACACAATTTTGATTGGATGAATATGACCTAAGTTGGCTGAAAGCGCAATTTTGATTGGATGACACTGACCCTGGTGTCCGTTGGTGTCGAAACAGGTAACCGTCCTCTTTTAAATAAGCATGACGAGTAAAAAAAAAAGACGAGTATCGTACACTTCAGTTTGAATGGACCCAAGGATTCGCCTTTGTGAAGAGAAAAGGTTCTGCCGTGATTCTAATTTGCAATGAAACAATACCATGAATGAAACAGTTGAATATCAGTGGCACTTTGATAAGCCCCATGCTAACGTTAGTATCAATTTACTTCTGTGAGAGACAGCAGAAAGCAAGCGTGCAAGCTAATGAGCAGTGTGCATGCTAGCTAGCAGTAGCTTCGCCTATGGAAATGGCAAGTTGACTTTCATTCCGATCGTTTGGCTGGGTTGTTTTTATCAAACATGAGGAACGGAAAACTATTCACATTAATGGTGAGCATTATTACAAAGTTATTTTAAATAAAACATTCTGACATTTTGTTGAAATCACTTGCATTCGTGTTTTCAACAAAATAAGACAATTGCAGGCCTATCAGCCATATATAATACAATTTTTGTCATAATGACAGATGAACGGCAAATTTCAATCAGAGATGACGATGTCCCTAATGATACTTTTCATGCTGACTTAAAAAAAGTCTGTTTTATCAAGAGCACATCATGTTTGCGATATTTTTGTTTTAAGTTTGAACAATACAAGCTTGCGCAACACAGATTTTTGTAATTTCAAGATACGTATTTAAAAAAAAGCAGTATGTGTGAAATTAGATCCGTTTTATTTTTGGCAAGTGGCAGCACATCAAAGAACCATCTGGATTTCAATGCTTTTTTTGAAAGTAGATGTTTAGTCTACTTCAAAATGTTTCTGGATCCAGATGACTTTATTCCGTGCGATCACTTGAATAAATAAAATTGAATATATTCAGCATACTCTTCTTTTGAGTGTATGATGTTCCAGGGGGAAAAAACAATGTTTAATACATAAATATTTCTCTAAATATAGAAGTGTCTGACATGTGTTATTATATTTTAATGGAAACTTGATCTGATTCAAAATCTGTGCAAAAGAAAATAAATGAGTCTTAAATCTCAAATCTGAATGAAAAACAGCGTTGTTGAACGCTGAATAAGACCTTCTCCGCTTTAGTTTGCTTATATTTAATATTCTTGTTGACCTTTTCAGCCATTATTTCCTCGTCATGCCCTCTTGAAATGTCAAGAGGGGCCTCTTCTGCGAGCTTCAAAACTCTTCCAAGTACCATTTCCAACATGTAGACAAGAACACACACACATTCTAACCTGACTCCTCTCTAATTAAATCTCCCCGGAGTGTGGGAGGGTTGTGATCTCCCTTCTCGTTCGGGCCACTCCCTATAGAGCTCCCGACGCCACTCCTGCTCCTCGGAAGGGATCCGAGGTCAAGGCTGGGGCAGAGCCAGAGAGAGCTAAACGCGACGCTCCAGTCGTGATAAATATGCTGAGCAGATGACGCGGCCCGGGACAAACAAAACGAGAATAAATCAACAGCGGTCGACTGCAATGACAGAAGAGACAGATGGAGCCCAACACGTTTCATGGGGGACGGGAGGCCATAGTTTGGATGGTGAGAAACAATCCTGCCTCTGATGAAACAAGCACACAGACAAGAAAGTCCAGGAGAAAGGGATGGGACACCTGTAAAACAAAGGTGGACTGACCAAGGAGGAAGACAAAAAAACAAAACAAAACGCCCTTCTGCTGTAACGTTGCCATCTAATGGTGGCAGCTTGAAAATGCACACTTTGAGGAAAATGTTCAATACTGTACATCATTGCTAAAGGACATTAACAACATTATCACTTTTTTGTTTTCTAACTGACATCAGAAAAACGTTTTATAGCATCTAAAATACCCAAAACACGCAGTATGATATTTTTATTCAAATGCAAAACACCAATAAAAATGACTTAAAGTGCCCAAAATCTGCAAAAAATTGAGCTGCGAATTGGGCATTTGCAGAAAGTCCCGCCCCCAGTTCGTGACGTCACGCCAAAACATCTTGCATTACTGGAGAAACATAACTGGAGAATCAAAACAATGGCTTCAGATTCGGAGAATATGCTTTCTTGTTACACATCCAGTTATGAATATGATTCAAATAGTTCTGAAGAATAAAGCATACATGTTTGCAATCGATTAAATAATTTATTCCGTGTCATTTTGAGGCATCAGGGGTGGGAAATGTCGCACTCAAGGGAGGCAGAAAATGGCGACAAAGCCGTGTAGGGAATTAGTCAGCCAGTTTCCACAGGCTGATAAATTCCTTCCACGGAGCTTGGTCGCCCTCTTCTGGTGGCTTTTTGGGGCAACACGAGGTTTTCATACCAAACAAGTACAGCAAAATACATTGACGTGATGGAAGGACTGCTACAATGTGTCTTTTTTTCAGTCAGGGGTGTTCCTTCAGTGACGTCACGTGCGGACTCGTCACCAACTCAAAAACAAGACTTCCGGAATATTCAACGCGAGTCTTAAAACGTAAAATATAGCTATATGCGGTGGAATCTTTGTAAAATACACTGAGTAGAAGTCATTTGAAGCCATTTTACGAATTATGGACACAACTTGTCCGGAGACGTCGGTTGTCCTTTGACACGGGAGTCGGAAAAAATATCGATATAACCGGACTATCGATATATCCGATCCTGCGGCATGTAAATTTTCTATCTATCTACCTACCTACCTATCTCGATATTTTTTCCTAGCCCATATGCGAGGGCATCACCATTTATTCTTTTACTCCCAGAATTCGCCGTCTTCACCATCAAGTTCACGCAACAATATTGAAGTGCCAGTGTCTCATCTGAAGATTACTGTTCCCTTTCCCATTTTCCACTGCCTTCCGCTGCTCTTTGCCAGTGTTCATGACGAGTACTTCCTTTGGAATCTGCCATCACTCATTCTGCTCCCGGTGGCTTTTTATTCACCAGTGTACCAAGGGCGGGATGGAGTTTCACCGTTTTTCGGCCAAGCTCTATCGCCCCAATTTGGAACGGGAGCATCCCCGGCACACCAACTGCAACTCGCTCAGGCAAGAATGCCAGCAACACTCCGTGAAAAGTTCAGGCTGTGCAAACATAAGCTCCACTTCAATTTAGCCTGACGTTACGCACTGCCATTTTTCAGCAAAGGCGCACTCGGTAGAGATGAAGACCAGATGGCAACAATGGGATGAGAATGAAAGCTTTTGTTGTGTAACTAAAAGCAGACTCCAAAAACTTGCTCCATCCATCCATTGCTTCATTATAGACCAGATGTTCATTTAACTCCACAAATGGGACCAATCCTCCAAATTAATTCCCATTCCATACCACAACAAACATGCGTCAAAGTTCAGTAAAGATACTCTGCATCTTTGTCATCACGCAATCGAGTCATATCCGTTTGTTGCGGAAAAATAAAGACCCGCAAGGCTGGATGACATTACAAGTTCTCCACATTTCATCAGGAACCATGTACAATGTCAATGTTAAGTTTGCATGACAAGATTAACGGTTAAATGTCACATTCATTTAAAGAAAATGTCAAAAGAGGTCTTGAAAGGTTCCCTTTGTCTATTTGGGATATATATTGGTCCAGAGTTACCAGCACAACTTTAGTCTACTGACGAAGCTCTTCGGATGAGGAGCGAAACATCTGACACCTTCAAAGAAGGACAGATGACGGCTGAAAAAAACTTTTCATCAATGGACCACTTCTGTACGACTGAGAGCCTACACAGACGTCCCTTTTTAAAATAAAAATAAGTATTGATCGCCATTTATGTTCAGTGAATCCTGACTAATTTTGATTGAAATAAAAATAATTCTAATTGTGTTCTCATTATTTTAGATTTACTTAAAAATAATTTTCATAAACATCATTGTCACAAATACTTCCAGATCATTTTTGGGCTAAACTGGTCGTCAATCGTCTGGTGGTGGTCATTTGTTGAGTATCAGCGCATAAGTAACTTTTAATTTACATTTCAAAATTTTAAACGAAGTCATCAGTCACTGAAAGTTATTTTTAATGTCAGCTAATCAGTGAAGTAACTAAGTGGTCTTTTAAGGGTAACTGCTGCCATGCTGCCCATCTGGATCCTGCCATTGGCTTCCCCGTGTGTCCATGGGAGGCGGCAGTCAAACGTTAAGTGGGGCCATTTCCTTGAAAAAACACGACAATTTGTTGCTTCTTGTAGCCAACTTCCTTATGAATTCCAGCCGGATCGTTACAAGGAATTGTTGTGGCCAAGCACTGTGACAACAGAAATTGTTGCGCAGATATCTGGCACATTTGCCTTTTTTCTTCTTTCCCGGGGAGGATTTTGCATGGGTCGACAAATCAAGGAGATGGCGTGAGAGCCTTCCAAGGCTCACTGAAGGTATGCCATTATGTCACCCACAAAGGAAGGTCTTATTCCATGTAGGGTCAGAGCCACAGGCCACTTGGCCCACATACGCAAATCACCGAGAAGAAAACCTCCAAAGACCAAACACAAAAGTATAGGGCCCCATTCTTCTTCATCCAGAATAGTCACACTGAGATGCTGACCCGAGGTCTAACATGAGCGAGTCGCCGGGACCACTTGTTGATCGTCTGTCCCTGAAGTCAAGAGTGCTGGTCATCGCAATACCGGAAAATGCACTGATTCATGGTCCCTCTTGCACATGTTTGCCATGTTTTGGTCACCAACTCAGCAAGACGCTTCCTTGCCACTGTCACAATGACAGTGGGCTCGATCCAGACCCCTTCACTGATTCACTGCCATTCCCGAATTTATACAGGAATTAAAAATATGACGTGGATGTGTTTTTTCCTTTCCACGAGAGGGAAGCATTTGCCTTTTGTACAGCTGCCCTCATTTCAAGCTCAGATAACTCCATACCCACATAATTTAGGAATTAACTTTTTTTCTGATGAAAGAAGAGAGTGTAAGGTGTCTTACGCTGCATTGACTGTTTATGTAGTCCAAGAAGTCAATATTTCGTGAGTCCTGAAATTTGAGTGGACACAGTTTTGCACATGTCTGGCAGTGAATCAGTTAAGATGCAAGCTGCACTCATGGACCACCGTTGAATGGACGCCATGCCCATGTTTAGACCAGCTCTCAGCCTCAAAAGAGAGACATACAGAACGCTCCCATGGTGGAAACTGTCATAGGGATAAGGCCCAGTTGTCAAACTCATTGCCCTGGGGCTAGGTCCTCCCCACCACTTCATTTTTGTGGACCTCAGAAGCAAATCTCCTGCTTCATATTGCTCCCAAAAGTCCCTTTTTCAAGTAACTGAAACCGTACAAGATACAGTAAGTGATTGTGGTGTACAAAAATGAGTTTGACACTGCTAGCTTGAGGGTATTAGCATGTTTCAACCATCATGCTGTGAAATGTAAATTTCTCCACTGTGAGACTAATAAAGGCATATCCAATCCAATCCAATCATCAGTCAGCATGAGTCAGACTCGATACTTTGTGGTGCTTTCTACTATCTTTGGGACTGCTTTACTTTCTGTATATGATAGTTGTCCATGTTAAGCGCTTTGTTACAGCTTCAGTTGTTGTTAAAGCGAGATATAAATCAATATGTATTGTATTGTATCAAAGCATGTATTGCATTATGGATTATCATCTGCAGTCCAACAATGCAAAATAAAAGCAAACAAAGAAGGTTGATGGTTAAAGCATTGAGGTTAGCAAAAATGGGGGCACCTTTAAAAGGTGACCGGCGGCCTTCATCCCACATGTTTACTGACTAAAGTGTACCGAATGAAGGCCGGACCACCACTAGAGCACTCTCAGCACCTGTCTTGTCGTCCGTTGCGTGAAGCGAGGAGCCGCCCGCAGGAGATAACAAGCTTGAGTGGCGATGAGTGTGAACTGACTGCACACGCACCGCTGATGAGAATGGCGTGCGCAGTCAGGTTGACTTTGGGGCTTTCTTGGGAGTATGGCGCTTAGAATATAAATCAATAAATTAGGTGCCGCTGCATATAAATGACTATTTGTGGATTTTATTTCTGACCATTCAGGAACAGGACGATGAAAACAATGCTGTTTTATATTTATTTATTGAAACATAATGCACAGCATAAGGCTTATTATTGAACTTTATTGTACTTTATTGCACTAAAAGTGAAAATACCCCCTTACAGCAGAGGTGTCAAACTCGTTTTTTTTTGCCACAGGTCACATTGTAGTTACGGTTTCTTCTCGGGGGCTGTTATGAATTTGGGGAAACCATTAGAATGTTTCATCTCCTCCACAGGTCACAGACAGAGCACACAACAAATTAATGAATAACTGGTTTTCATATTTGGAGGCAAGAATAATGCATGTTATTTGGTTCGGACTTATAGTAAGCATCATGGAATTTCACACATTTGAATAGCTTTCACGGGCCGAATAAAATGATTTGGCGGGCCAGTTTCGGGCCCTGTACCTTATGTTTGGCACAGGTGCCTTAAACGTTTAAATCAAGTTGTTTGAATCTAAATAACTACTTTCAAGGCACTCTGTCCTATCAACCCAAGTTATTTTCCAACATATACTGTTCAGTTAAAGGATAATTAAACACACATAAATGCAAGATTGTATAACCACGAGCAAACCACTTTCTGGTGATTTATATTTAGTCTACATTTTATAGCCACAGGTGACAACGAGTCGAGTCACCCACTGCTGCCTGTTATATCGAACAGATTACACATTGGCCACACAACTGTGCTCTTACGAACCTTACCTTGACCCAAGCCGCGAACAGAAGCAGTCCAGTCGCGCCCCAGCCGGCCCCCGTCATCTCTCTCCAAATTCCACGCGTGTGCACACACTGAATGGAGACAAGTGACCACTTTGGAGTCTATTCGGTGCCTGTACTGTACTAGTGGGTGTGCGTGAAAGTGTGTTTGTGACAGTGAGGAGGGGGCGTGGGAGACCGGGTGGGAAAAGAGGTGGGTGGGGTGTTGAATCAGATCGGATCCCGCATTATAACGAAGAACGTCAGGCTGTCAATAAGTGACGTCTGACGTAACATTTACGTACCACCATGTTACTGCCGTTGCGAAAATGTCAGGACTCGATTTTCGCTTGCCCGCCAAGAATTACGCGTGTGTGTGCGTGCGTGCGTGCGGGCGTGCGAGCGGGCACGTGTGTGCGCGTGTGTGTGCGCGTGTGTAGACGGGAGTTCTTAAAGAAACACCCACCTGAACCGTTGCGTTCACAAACTGACGTCACTTCCGTCCATTGAAGACGAGAGTTCCAAACACTACATTTAATCATTTAATGTCCAACTTTAAAATCACACTCAACACATAATAATAATAATAATAATAATAATAATAATAATAATAATAATAATAATAATAATAATAATAATAATAATAATACGGGCGGCCCGGTAGTCGAGTGGTTCGCACACTGGCTTCACAGTGCAGAGGTCGACGGTTCGCGTCCCGGTCCGGCCTCCCTGTGTGGAGTTTGCATGTTCTCCCTGGACCCGCGTGGGTTTTCTCCGGGTCCTCCGGTTTCCTCCCACACTCCAAAAAACATGCATGGCAGGCAGATTGACCACTCCAAATTGCCCCTAGGTGTGAGTGTGAGAGTGACTGTTGTACGTCTTTGTGTGCCCTGCGATTGGCTGGCAACCAATTCAGGGTGTCCCCCGCCTCGTGCCCGAAGACAGCTGAGATAGGTTCCAGCAACCCCCGCGACCCTAATGAGGAATAAGCGGTACGGAAAATGAGATGAGATGAGATGATAATAATACACAATTGGAGAGAACAATAAGCAAGGCAATCACTCCAAACAGGAGTGGAACTATGTGGTGGCCAAGGGTGCCCGTGGCCACCCCATATTATTTTGTGTTCACCCCGACATGAAGGGACTTTTTCTTTTTAATCACTTGAATTTTTTTTAATTCCCCATTGTGGGACTACTAAAGGATTTCTGATTCTGATGTCATTATCATTTTCACATACAATACTCTTCGACCCACCCATTCATAGTCCGCCACCACAAGTTACTTTATATGAAGAATATACAGTATTCTTGATCATGATCGACTTTAAAATAAATCTGAGTGCAAATATATAAAAATATAATCTTCCTGAAAGACAGAACACACAATGCCTGATAATCACTCTGAAGTGCTGTTAACTAGCAGCTGTAAATCCGACTATGAGATAGGATACAAAAGCAAAGCTAAGGCAAAGAAAATTGCTATCCACCATGAATTAAGATCAGATTGATGAGTGTGATTTTGCATTGTACTGGATACTTTAGTTGTGATTTTATTTCATGAACACCTGACTGATAATAGCACCCTTGCATGGCAAACCCGCACTCCTTCTTGGTTCGCCCCTGGCTGTACCTAAGGCTGTGGCCATTTTCAACAGAAATCCAAGATAAATGTGATTCCCCCCCCACCCCCCTCCCCTCCTCTTTTTATCCAGAAGATGACATGAACACCCTCTCCCACATACATGTGGTCAAATGTCAGATTGACCCTCTCAAAAAGAAATTATATATATATATATATATATATATATATATATATATATATATATATATATATATATATATATATATATATATATATATATATATATATATATATATATATAAATTAAAATCCGCGTCTCACCCACCATGGGTGGTGTCTGTCCCCCATTTTAGCTCGGGTCCTCTACCAGAGGCCAGGAAGCTTGAGGGTTCTGCGCAGTATCCGTGCTGTTCCCAGCACTGCGCTTTTCTGGACCGAGATATCCGATGTTGTTCCCGGGATCTGTTGCAACCACTCGTCGAGTTTGGGGGTCACTGCCCCAAGTGCTCCGACCACCACAGGCACGACTGTCACCTTTACCTTCCAGGCTCTCTCCAGCTCCTCTCTGAGCCCTTGGTATTTCTCGATTTTCTCATGTTCCTTCTTTCTGATGTTCCCATCACTCGGGACCGCTACATCCACGACAACGGCTTTCCTTTCCCCTTTATCTATGACCACGATATCTGGTTGGTTGGCCATTACCATCTTGTCAGTCTGTATCTGGAAGTCCCACAGGATTTTTGCTCGGTCATTCTCCACCACCTTGGGAAGTGTTTCCCATTTTGACCTTGGGGTTTCCAGTCCATACTCCGCACAGATGTTTCGGTAGACTATGCCAGCCACCTGGTTATGGCGCTCCATGTAGGCTTTCCCTGCCAGCATCTTACACCCTGCAGTTACGTGTTGGATTGTCTCAGGTGCCTCTTTGCACAACCTACACCTTGGGTCTTGTCTGGTGTGGTATATCCTTGCCTCTATGGCTCTGGTGTTCAGGGCCTGTTCTTGGGCAGCCAGGATGAGTGCCTCTGTGCTGTCCTTTAGGCCAGCCCTCTCTAGCCACTGATAGGACTTCTTGAGATCAGCTACTTCTGCTATGGTTCGGTGGTACATCCCGTGTAGGGGCTTTTCCTCCCATGATTGTCCCTCTTCCAGCACCTCATCCTCTGTTCCCCATTGACTGAGACATTCTCTGAGTACATCATCCGTTGGAGCCTTCTCTTTGATGTATTCATGGAGCTTGGATGTTTCATCCTGGACAGTGGCTCTCACACTCACTAGTCCCCGGCCTCCTTCCTTACGGCTTGTGTACAGTCTCAGGGTGCTGGACTTGGGATGGAACCCTCCGTGCATGGTGAGGAGTTTTCGGGTCTTAACATCTGTGGTCTGAATCTCTTCCTTTGGCCACCTTATTATTCCTGCAGGGTATCTGATCACTGGCAGGGCATAGCTGTTTATTGCCCGGGTCTTGTTCTTGCCATTGAGCTGGCTTCTGAGGACTTGCCTCACCCGCTGGAGGTATTTGGTCGTAGCCGCTTTCCTTGTTGCTAATTCGAGGTTGCCATTGGCCTGTGGTATACCGAGGTACTTGTATATATATATATATATATTATATTTTTATATAATTTTTTTATATATATATATATATATTGCAGTCTAAATGCCAAGTGGGTAGGACAACTCCTAAAAGGGAAGTACAACGTTTCGGAATATCAATTTCTCGGCTATCTTGCTGTTGCTTTTGGAAGCACCACGAAAGAACAGAGCGATGCGGTGTCCTCATCGAAGCTCCGACGGAATGCGAGCTGCTTACAATAGTGCAGGTATGCGATGTATGAGTCACCTGAATTGCTGGCTGACACGCGGGCTCGAATTCGGGTTAATCTCTATTAACACGCCGAGCGCAGGAATGCAAATGTTTATGACCCCACCACCACCAACCCCTCGGAAAGGAAGACAAACCCTCTAAAGAAAGAAGAAAAAAAGTCTTTACAAGCCGCGTTTGTTCATGGCAAATTCATAAGGTGCTGTCGAACTTTGACCCCCTTGCGCCGGTGACTATCATGAATAGTTGACATTGAGAGTGGCGAGCGCATAGCTCAGCCACATCCTCATGTTACAAGCCGGGATCACGGGCTCAAAATGAACTTTCCTGGGTTGTAGCTTTATTTTTAGCCACTGGAAATGCTTAATCGCCGACAATTTTTGTCTGTTTGTTTTCATACGACTTTACGCGTGAGAATAAGGACTGCAGTATGTCCGCTGCATGTGAAGATTTCCTTGCTCCACATATTTTCCTCAGAGGTCAGCTCCCAACACCCCCGCTCCCTTTTCCCTCTCATATGACTGACCTGGTTGTCTCTCCGTCAGGCCAAGCCCAAACAGGGCTGTTTGATCAGCCCCTTGTGGCCCGAGAGTCAAAAGTGCTGCTTGTCACATGTGTTCAAAAAGGGGGACAGCTACATGCCTCCTTCATGGGATAGCAGCTAATTTGTTTTTGCACTCTAACGTTTCCGCTCCAGCATGTTGGAAAGGCAACCGCAGGGCCGATCGAGACACGATTAGGAAAAGTCACCCCCCCACCCTCTGCTTTTGTATATGTAATTTATCCATTCGAGACAGCGGGAATTCATTGAAGTAAAGTGAAAAACAACTTTCTGAATTCGAAACAAAAATATATTATTGGCTATGAACATCAAATATGGACATGTGTCTTATCACGTGACAGCATCCAAATAATTCGAAATAATCTGACTTGTAGATGAATAATAATAATAATAATAATAATAATAATAATAATAATAATAATAATAATAATAATAATAATAATACATTACATACATAATACATACATTTAATTTTTAAGCACCTTTCATAACTCTCCATGATAATTTACAGTCCCGGGATAAGAACTTTTTTTTGAGCAGCGGAAGCCATTCGCGACAGCGTTCACTCTACCCGGAAGTAACAAAGCAGCAAGCTCCACTTGTTGTTTTTGATTTCCATCACTGCTTTATGTGGGCCCCGATGCAAGCCAATAGAGCACAGATGTCAAAGTCAAGGCCCGGGGGCCAAATCTAGCCCGCCACATCATTTTGCTGACTTTATTTAATAAAATTTGTCAAATACCCCTGCAAATCGTGACAGTTGTGTGCTCGATATGTAATATATAGTGGGGATGAAACATCCGAATGGCTTCTCCAAATTGATAACGGCCCCAGAGAGGAAACCATAACTACAATGTGGCCCCGAGGCAGAAAATGAGTTTGACACTCTAGCAATAGAGAGACAGAAAGGGTCACACGGTGCTCTTTTGCATAGTGAGCACAACACTAAACAAGATACTCAGGTCAGGTAGAGCGCTCACAAGAAAAAGTAAAGCGAGCCATATTGTTCTTGGCTCCCATCTGTCTCCCTGGACGGGGGCCTTCAACCAACACTCCTAAAAAACAAAGACATTGCCTGTGTTGCTGCCCAGCTTGCCAACCCCAAAATGTTGTTCTAATTCCTTCTAAGTGCCTATTTAAGCAGCTGTTTTTGTAAACATTTCATTGCGAATCATTCTCCATTAGATTTCCTAATCCGCAAACCTGAGACGGGGAGTTATTCCCTCGCTTCACCCTTGTGACTTGGCCGACAGGCCTCGGCTCTCCTTACAGGTCAGCATCCAGTGCAAGACACCAGACTTTTTACACCTTGTTGACAAAACCATTAGGGAAGAAACTAATTCCCAGGGTGAATTTTTTTGCACTTTGTTTACAAAATCATTGGGGAAGAAATTACTTCCCAGGGTGGTTGCAAGGTCACAATTTACAAACGGCAATGCTGATTTAGACTCTGAAAGAGTACATGCACTTAACCAGTGAAAGAGCCATCTTTTAATCCCTCCGAAAACTGTCCATGAATGAAATGGCCAGGATGTATTTTCAAAAGTTTTTTACCTTCCCAAATTTAAACACAGTGTTAATATTTGAACTTCAGGAGTCCAATTTAAATATACTTTTCAGTTTAAAAAACACAGCCTTGGTTTTTGAGAGTCAAACATTTTTGGAGGGTACTCAAATGTTTGGGAAAGGAGGCAGCCCACTCAGAAAACGTCACCCGCTGTCCCACGAGAGGAACACAGAAGTAACTACCACACAGGGACAGTGGAAAGAGTAGAGCCAGATAGACTTATTTTGGTATCCTGGCTGACCTCACTTGCATTACTCACCATGGTATTAACTATAAACGTCTGTGCTTTGTTTCACATACCCCAAATATATGCATAGCATTTCCCCACTAACTAGTCTTTATTGTTATTTATAATGCGCTTTTACGTCATGACCTTTGTCGTTAGTGTAAGGTGTTGGTGATCCAATTCTTCAAGTGTACTTGCATTTTTACTTGATCGCCATCTAGTGATAAAAGATAAATATTTACGGTAAACATTGTCTTGTGCAAGAAGAACCGAACGAGAATAACTAAGCAATCATAGTATTCTAGTTAACATTTATTTTAACAGCATTACCTTCAGTAATTTCAAACAAAAATGTCAACGTTCGGCGCTCTTCACAGAATATTAAGACAGATCTCACTGTCTAGACTTGAGTGCCATCTTGTGGCAACACTCTGTAAAGACACAGAATATCCACGCCCAACGATTCATTTGTACTTAAAAAAGAAGAAAAAAACAGGACGTGTAAATAGCCAAACACATTATTATTCTTTTTAAAGACAACGGAGTAATTGAGTCTTTTTATTGTATGCAAATGCAGCAACGCCACCACGCATGAAAACGCCCCCGCCAGAGTTGCGTTCACAAACACTCGTAAAATACAAATTAGCTGAATTCGATAATCAGAAACAGTTTCCAGATACTTACTATGATGACAGTACCTTGCAGCTGATATCACACTGCAGATTGTACCACGATGCAATACATGATTCTAAACAGGGGAGTAATCAATCGTGATTTTTATTTTTGAATTGTAGAAATTTCTGCTTTCAAGAAGAACGCTGAGGAAACACTTCCGGGTTGTTTTCTTCTTGGGTTGGTTGCTCGCTTTTGACGCAATTATAACACAATTACAGCCAATGTTATTGTAAAGTAACTAGGAAGCATATGGCTTCCGCAGTCCGACACCGACGAGCAAAAGCAATGTTTCCTCGTAACTTTGCATGGGGAGCCGCGACTTCAGCATATCAAATTGATGGTAGGGACGAAAAACCCAATCTAGAGTTGTTACAAATCATTGATTTGTAACGGAGAAGGGGAAAGGTTTAAACAACCAAAAAACAAAAAAACAAAAACAAAAAACAAAAACCAGACAGATTTTATTTTCATGCATATATCAAACAACCACTTTTAATAATAATACTAATAATACTACTACTACTACTACTAATAATAATACATTTCATTTATAAGCGCCTTTCAAAACTCTCAAGGACACTTTACAGTCACAGGATATTTTTTCTGCGGCAGCATCATTCTTAAAAATGAATGCAATACACATTCAAAACATAGAAACATTGTAAACAACAAAATGAAATTACCCCCCCGCCCCCCTCAAAAATGCCAGGGGTTATTGGATTGGATTGGATTGGATATGCCTTTATTAGTCTCACAGTGGAGAAATTTACATTTCACAGCAGCAAAGTGATGAAAGGAATGAAAGTAGAAAAACAAAATACATGAGCTGCTGGAAAGGCAGCCACTCTCGCGGCGCCGTCTTGAAGTCAAAAGAACAAAAAAAGTAAATAACAAATAATATGACAGCATAGAGACAATATGACAAAACAAAGACACAGAGAGACATTCATTCTTCAGGACTTGCTGTACCCTCTTTGTGATGACTGAAGCAGTTCTAGATGAAAGAGGAGAGGATCAAAGCGTGGAATGTGCACCATGTGTGTGTTTATAAGTGTAAATTTCAACTTGCTAACATTGAAGACATGGAAATGCAGTACAATTACAAGATTTTGATCACTTTCTAGTTAATTACATGTTCAGTTGTTTCAGAAGGACAAGAAGATGTGTTTTTGGCTTAGTAACGTCACATTTTTGAATATAACACTCAACTAAAATTATTACATATTTTCAATTTCTTGATTTTACTTTGCAGAAGCCAGAATGTTGCTTCTGCAAAGTTAGATCAAAATTACAGACAGTATTATGCAAGACAAATCTGCAGATGTTGTTGTGTTGTATGTGTAATAAAATCATGGTAGATGAATGTTATTTTTTTAATTTTAGGAGGTTGGCAGGCAGACGGCAAGGGGCCAAGCATCTGGGACACATTTTGTCATGAGGAAGGCCATGTGTGCGGGGCACAGACGGGTGACGTGTCCTGCAACAGCTATGAATTGTGGGAAAAAGACCTGAAATGCATCCAGCAACTTGGGCTGACACACTACCGTTTGTCTCTTTCCTGGGCGCGCCTCCTTCCTGATGGCACCACAGAAAATGTCAATCAAAAAGGTACCAAAAAAAAAAATACAGTATACAAGTTTTTTTTTTTTTAGGGAGGCAGATGCCGATCATGGTTCTGACATTTAACTGCATTTATTATTCCATAACAAATCAAGCAAAATTGTATTTAAACAACCCGCCGTTTATGATTATTGGATTGCCTTTATTAGTCTCGCAGTGGAGAAATTTACATTTCACAGCAGCAAAGTGATGAAAGTAAAAAAACGAAATACAGGAACTGCTGGAAAGGCAGCCACTCTCGCGGCGCCGTCTTGAAGTAAAAAAATAAATAAAATAAAATTCTGTGTTGAAACAAATTAATCCGGTACTCATAGTCATGTGGTCTTTCTACAGGTGTCCAGTACTACAACAAAGTGCTCAATGACTTACTCTCATGTGACGTATCCCCAATGGTGACTCTCTACCATTTTGACCTGCCTCAAGCACTCCAGGAGCGTGGAGGCTGGAAAGCGTCGGCTATCGCCGACATCTTTGATGCCTATGCTCGCTTTTGTTTTCATACATTTGGCGACCGTGTCAAACTCTGGCTCACCATCAACGAACCGTACATCTGCGCCAAGTTCGGCCACGAGGACGGCGTCCACGCACCAGGCCTGAAAGAAGTGGGAACCACTGCCTATGTGGTGGCTCACAACATGTTGCGTGCCCACGTCATGGCTTGGCACAGCTACAATTCGCTCTACAGGCCAAAGCAGGTGAGTATTATGAAAGATGTGCAAGGTCTCGTGAAAAAACAAAAAAATGGGCGCACATATAGAATCTTGTAAAACACGCTCATAATATGATTAGTTGAACGATGAAAAGGTTTCTTCAGCCATCATCTGTACTTCTTTGAAGGTGTCGCACGTTTTGCTTCTTATCCAAGAAACTTCGTCAGCAAACAAACACCACAGGCTCGTGTTCAGCCTCAGTTCAAATGTGGTGCGTTACTATGAATAAATTGAAGAAACTACCAGCCGTACACGTCTACTCTGCTCTGTTTATTTGTCATCCAAGTCTTGGGGTGCGTTCAGGTTCGAGAATAGCGCACGATTTGTTAAGACTCTAGGCCAGGGGTGGGCAAACTTTTTGACTCGCGGGCCGCATTGGGTTCTAAAATTTGACAGAGGGGCCGGGCCAGGAGCATTCGGAGGGAGTGTTTGGGCCGGAAATACTCTGAACAAGTTATGTCCATAATTTATGAAATCACTTCAAATGACTTCGACTGAGCGTATTTTACAAAGATTCCACAGCATATAGCTATAGTTTACGTTTTAAGACTTGCGCTGAATATTCATGAAGTCTTGTTTTCGAGTTGATGACGATCCCCATGTGACGTCACGTTTGGACCGCCCCTGACCGAAAAAGCGACATACAATGCATTTTGGGTACTTTGTTTGGTCTGAAAACTTCGTGTTGATCCGTGTTGATGGTGAAATTAGAAGGAAAACACATAAATAACGCCATGGTGAATCGTTGTGTGTTGCACCAAGACAACGATTTGATATTCGCTGACACAAATTCCCAGCTGACAAATCAGCCCATTTCCAACGGAGCTTGGGCGCAATCTTCTGCATTTTCTGGGTGCTACATTGCTGTCATTTACGGCTCGAATTGATATGGGAGGACTCCTTGAATCAATTGCAAACATTTATGCTTTCCTCTTTAGAACTATTTGAATCATATTCATAACTGGATGAGTAACAAGAAAACATCTTCTCCGAATCTGAGGCCATTGTTTTGATTCTTGATCAAAGGCAAGACGTCTTGGCGTGACGTCACGAACAGGGGGGTGGGACCTTCTGAAACTGACCATTTCCGGATTCATTTGAAGTCATTTTTATTGGTGTTTTTCATTTAACTAAAAATATCAGCCTGCCTGATTTGGGTATTTTAGATGCTATAAAACGTTTTTCTGATGTCAGTGGGAAACAAAAACAAAAAATGGTGCCGGTTGTCCTTTAAATGTAGTATATACAAACCTCATAGCACAGTAAGAACACTACAACCCAATTTATTAACTGTCTTTCAAATGTGAAAAATATCCCTGATCAGTTAATAAATTTGTCTCAAGGAATATGGCGTTTACATACTATTTTGCAGATACTTGGAGGAGGAAATGGAAATAGATTAAAATAACATGCACTGTGATTTATCAAGTTATAATAATATAATAAGTTTCCATCGAAGGGGCAAAGTTAAAGAAATCAACATTTATTGAAAAATTGAATCACTTTCAAAATTCAAAACATATTATTACACAATGAAATATTCAAGCTCAATAATACCTACTTGTGTTAAATTCCGCCAAATCATAGATGGTTTGTCCTGACCGCACGCTCAACAAACTCCTCACTGACGCCCTTGCCTTCACGCGCAAACAATACACGTGTACCGTCGCCGAGCACACAAACATAGACTACCTGCAGTTGAAATTTGCATACTCGGCACGGCAGCCAATCAGAAGCCTGCTTCTTTCTTCCGGACTTTCGCAAGCGTTATAAAGTCGTACAATTGCATGTCATTTTCCAAAATAGATGCACAGAACCTCAGACCAGAAGAAAGATTCAAAAGAAGCTAACAACATATGTGACGCTAAAAAACGTAAATTTACATTAAACCGTGACTGTAAAGGGTATGTGAGACTTATGAAAGGGGCTTAGTGGCTTGTAGGAAGCAATGCAAACGTTGCATTGTGCACCGTAATGACTATCGGCGACTGCAGCAAAATCTACAGCCATGCACATTTACCGTAAATTAAGCAAGGTAGCATTTGTAGTAGGTGCATTCTTGTTTTTAGAATAAACTTTATGCTTTCTTACAATGTTTTTTAATGTGATTAGTTGTCTCATTGTGCTTCAAGTTGTGAAAAATGGGGCAGCCAACTTTTCAGTTATCTGCCCTGTTGTTTGCTAACTTTTTGTCATGAGTTTTAGACACTGTTTGTACTATAATTTGGGCAAGTTCGGCGGGCCGGATTAAAAAGCCTAACGGGCCGTATGTGGCCCGCGGGCCGTAGTTTGCCCATGCCTGCTCTAGGCTGTTTGGAAAGCATTGTCTAACTGAATGAGCGGTGACAAACACTTACCAAAGTTTTTGTGTTGCTACACTTGAACGCAACCCTCTGTCAAGTTGCGATAGAAGTGATTGTGATTGGCTAAACGGTAGAGTCACACACACCGGAACAGCGTGTCAATAGTCATGCTAAATTGTCACGTGCGAGTTGACAGCTCGGGCGTGGCCTACGTTCGCAACACTTCATTTCATTGTCGTTCTGCAATTTCATTTCATTTCAACGAGTCACTGTCACCTCACCAGTGACATGATTACGACGGAAGTTCATCGCTACGTCTTGTGCTCCAAATGTTTGCTTGTGCTCCAAGTGTTTGCTTTGCACGAGGTGATTGTTAAACGTGAGTGTGCCATTTTATTGGCCCCGCCCGCCTTCTTTTGTCGCGTTTTATTCCGCGTCCGTGGAATCATCGGACTCGCGCCTTTTGTTGTCATAAAATCTCGAAGTGAATGCAGATGACATCGAGGAGCTTGTTGCTGACCATAATGAGGTCATCAACACAGAGAATTTGATTTGCCTTCAAGAGGACAAGCAGAAGCAGGCCATTCAACAGTTGATGTGCAGGCTTTTATTGAACAGTTCCATTCAGAAAAGGTTATAAGAATCAACATGATGAATGATAATGTGATGCCTCAGTTTCGTAAGACCTTAGTCAGAAAGCAACAGGTGTCAATTAAGAGCCATCAATGACCATCACAAATGTAAATAAAGTGACTTTATTATTTAGTGCAGTGTATTTCTTTCATTACAATACAATAGCACGTTTATTATACATAGGATAAGGTAGGTTGTGTGTAGTTTTAAGGCTTATTTAGTTGAAAAGTATATTTTATGGAAACCCGGGAACGGATTATTCCAATTTTAATGGTTTCCTATGTGAATTTTTTTTTCGAGATACACACTTTTTGCCTTACACACTCTGTCTGGGAACCAATTAAGTTCATAAGTTGAGGTCTCACTGTATTATATATATCTCATCTCATCTCATTTTCCGTACCGCTTATTCCTCATTAGGGTCGCGGGGGTTGCTGGAGCCTATCTCAGCTGTCTTCGGGCACGAGGCAGGGGACACCCTGAATTGGTTGCCAGCCAATCGCAGGGCACACAATGACATACAACAGTCACTCTCACACTCACACCTAGGGACAATTTGGAGTGGTCAATCTGCCTGCCATGCATGTTTTTGGAGTGTGGGAGGAAACCGGAGGACCCGGAGAAAACCCACACGGGCCCGGGGAGAACATGCAAACTCCACACAGGGAGGCCGATAAGAAGCGAAACGTCAGACACCTTCAGAAAGACACCTTCAGACAGTACAGATGACGGCTGAAGAATCCTTTTCATCGATGGACCGCTCCTGTATGACTGAGAGCTTACACAGATGATTAGTTGAAGTAAAAAGCAGCGTTTCGCTGAGCTTCATTTACGTGGTAATGCCATTTCATTGGCGGTTGCCTTGTTTTCGTTGTGTAGCGTAGTACTTCTATCTCATTCGCGAATGAACATTTTCTGTCTCATAGCCACTCAGAGTGATCAATGGTCACTAATGCGCAATATGACAACATTTTGCAGAATGTGATTGATGGCCCATTCGTTCAAATCTTATCTAAAAAAAAGACAATGACACAAAGACGTATTCATACTTCAAAGTTCTCAACTATTTATTTATTTATTTATTTATTTATCAATTGATGTATTTATTTATTTATTTATTTATTTATTCGTTCATCTATTTATTTATGTGTGTATTCATTTATTTTGGTGATGATGACGTGACAAAAAGGATTCTGATTGAAGTTGACAGTAAGAATCAAATTGTCTCAGGAAAATTTAAAAACAAAAGGGCTTCCTATACACTACCCCTGTAATTATCATCATAACTCATGTTTGAAAGGGCTTCCCGTAGGGTGGTGCGGTGTCCCTGGCCCTCAACACCGACTGGTTCGAGCCATCGGGTCCCGAGCACGCCGCAGACATGGCCGCTTCCGATCGCGCCCTGGCGTTCACCGTGGGATGGTTCGCATGGCCGATCTTTGTCACCGGGGATTACCCTGACGTGATGAGGGCGGCCATTGATGCTCAAAACAAGAAGATGGGCTACAACGGCGAGCCGCGACTTCCCGTCTTCTCCAAGGATGAGCCGTCAGCATTCGGCTCGGCTGATTTCTTTGCCTTGAACTATTACACATCCCGGAAGGTCAAACACGGATGGGTTGGCGAGCGGCGGTTGGACATGAAGTGCGACCGGGACACAGAAGACATCTTGGATCCCAGTTGGAGCATTTGTGGTGCGTCCTGGTTGGCCGTGGTGCCGTGTGGCTTGCGGAAGGTCCTCAACTACATCAAGGTACGACTGGGCAATATCCCCCCTGTCATAAAATCAGACTTTCCCTCCACCCCCACCAACCTTTGTTACATTGGTGGGGGTGGGGGTACATCTTGAGGTATCTTATTACATATCCCGATTGACACAGAATAAGCCTTCATTTAGTCTAGCTTTGTTTGCTTGAAAAAAGTACTTTTTTTACGCAGCGTTAAGCAATTAGTATACAAACCTTTCTGTTTCAGTGTAATTGTGAATTTTCATTTTTATTTTATTTACTTTTTGCTATTCTGGGCGTGGAACTCACAGTGCCTGTCAAGTGGTTTGCTTCCTTTTCATAAAAAAAATAATTTTGGAAGGAAAATAATCATATAGGGAGGATGGAGCGATAGAGAGGTACACAGTACTACTAAACTATGATGGAAGAAGAACCCCGCCCTTCCCTACCCCCTCATCTAATGTCGCAATTCCAAACCAATTCCAAATCAGTGAGTCTGCGGTCAGATTAGTTTTCCTATTTGCTGCGACGTCTTCATGATTGCGCTACGAACTATGAAAACAGCAAGAATAAAATAAACAACTAACCAACTAGCCAACATACCTACTAACCAACTAGCCAACTAACAAATTATCACCTTACTAGTCAGCTAACTAACTAACTAACCAACTAACCAGTAATCAAACTATTCAATAAACCAACGACCAAACCAACTAATCGACTAGCCTACTAACCAACTAGCCGCCTAGCTAATAATAAAATAATAATACATTTCATTTATTAGCTACGAACTACCTAACCAACAAACCAAATAAATAAACAAACAAACAAATAAATAAATAAACATCCAAATAAAAAAATCAATTGAATACTGCTTTAAATGAAAGTGAAATAAAATCAACTTTGTATTTAGTGTTTCTTCACCGTTCTTTTGACTTTGGCTTTCCAGGACACGTTTGGTGACCCAGTGGTCTACATTACAGAAAATGGCTTCTGTCAGACAGGGCCGTTGATGATGGAGGATGCTCAGCGTGGCCAGTTTTACAGGGAAACGATTCAAGAAGTTGGAAAAGGTACCATCAATGACATTTTGGTGTCGGCGTACAGAAGCTTACTTAACCTTCCTCTTTCCCCCGATCAGCTATCAAAGAAGATGGCGTCAACGTCTGTGGATACTTTGCCTGGTCGCTTCTGGACAACTTCGAGTGGGCCGAAGGATTCAATCTTCGCTTCGGATTGTTCCACGTGGACTTTTCTGACCCCGAGAGGAAGCGAACGATATACCGCTCCGGGTTGGAGTATGCGCAAATTATCTCAAAATACAAAGCCGAGCACTCCGAATGAGGTTAAATTCGATTGCAGATCCATTTTTAAAAAAATCTGTCACTTTCAGGCTACATTTAAAACAAACAACAAATCACATTTGCACTAACACTTGCCGAAAATTCAAAGCACAGATTCTTTCGCGCAGTGTTTCTGGATTACTATTTAAAAGCACACAGTTATTAAAAATTGAATGCAAATATACTGTACAAAAAGTTAAATAACACTAAACTAAAATTAAGAGAATGTTTCTCTTACTTACCACAAGAGGGAGCCTAGGTAGAATATTTAGGTCTAGTGTAGATTATCACTAGATTATCGCCAGAGTCGCGTGCAAAAGGAAAAAAAGCCAATTCGATCTGCAAACTGGCTTCAACTTGATAGTTTTTTTTTTAATTCAGGACAGTCAACTCCGATGTTTGTAGTGGAAATGGCTAACTCACAGCATAACCGTTTTTCATCCACGCATAGCCTTTCGCGGGACCGCACTATGTCAGTGTAGCATTAAGTAGCACGATGCATCATAGGTGTACAACAGTTAATATTCATGTTCCCACCTGGAAGAAAATGCCATTTATATTCGCCGCGGAGAGACTTTATTTGCATTCATAAGCAAGTCGTACGGTGCCACTCGTTTGGCTGCGCATTCCTGTTTTTCCAGCACACACGTGAATAATCACACCCCTGTGGCCCCTCTCCATCTACGTCAAAGCCAGTGAGATTCTCCTTTGTCTTATGATTAACGCAGCACTATTGTGGAGCCTTGAATAATCCAACTTCTTTTGCGCGGCTGGAAAGTGAAAGCGCTCATTTGAATATCCCAGGCCCCCGTTGGAATCTGAGGAGGATTGTTCCTTCGTAAACAAGCGTCCACTTGTCGCGCTCAACGGCCGGCACTCAATTTGTGGTAAAATCATTCACCCCTGCGGCCAAACTTCAAATATCGCACTTCATTTCATGACTTGGAGCCAAATCATTGCGATTAGAGTCAACGAGGGAAAGCGTTACCAAATGTGCTTTCCAATTAAGCGACAGATATATCACGCAAGTAGATAAATATCTTTTGACAATGAATTAGTACATTTAATTGTAACATTCAATCACATCCGCTGCGGGCGGAGATTTACCACAAAGAATATTCCGGCAAATGACTAAGGCACGGCCATTTATATCGGACAAGCATGAGGAAATATTTCAGGATTTATTGAGTTATTCGAAATGAGCTGAATAATTTAGCGGGGAATTGTGAACTCAAATTTCCCATTTTTTATCTTTCTTCTCTCTCCACGCTACCAAGTCATGGCAAATAATTACCTTTTTCTATTTACCGATTAGCCTAATTTTCACGTTCCCATTAGGAATCTCTAATTAGATTGTTGGTTCCATTTCAAGATGAAGAAACGGCGGCCACTCCCTTCCTTCCCCGAATCTCAATCCAATTGCTCATTTGAGATTGAGTGGAAGCAAGAGAGAAAGAAAACTTTGACAATCCCGTTGACCTACTTTCGTGAAGAATTCACGCCAGCGCAAAAAAAAACACGGAAATGTTTGCTCTCCTTTTCCAAGAGTTCCGAGCTGTGTTTGGATGTCGCAAGCGTGACATCAGAGTTAGGAAAAACGCTTACAGACAGAGTGGGTGGGTAACCGTTAGAAGGATGGGAGGAGGGGGGGGGTAAACATGGGCTTCTGCCTGAAAGACAGAAAGCGGAATTTATGACAAAGCTAGGCCGAATAGAAAGACAACTCAAACAGTTTCCTTTTTTTCAGTCAAACGCTCACCCCACAGCCCTTTTGGGAACGCCGATGACCCCGACTAACGGAATTCTTCAGTGTGATGGCACCGCTGAGGAGGTGGCGGATGGGGTTCGCAGACCTGCCTGAAAAATTGAAAGCCCCCTAGAATATTCAAGCTTGGCCCAGGGAGGTGCAGGAATTTGTATTCAAGTGCACATCCCCCACCACTACCTGTGTGTGTATGTGTGTCTGCGTGCGCAAATGAGCCGTGCGCAGTCTCGTGGGAACAATGACAAGGGAACCGTAAGCGAAATAGGAGCCCGAAAAAACACAAAAGAGACAATTTATAGGACCTTTCATAAGAATAGAAACTGCGATTTTTGTAGTTATCAGGGCGGAATCGGAACGACTAATGATGTGTGCGTAACCCCCGTGCTCCCAATATTCACACACAATGTTGGTAGAGGAAAAAAAAATCATCTGCTTCATATCTCCTCGGGGAAACCAACTCGGGAGCGACGTCTTATCTTTTGTGATAATGTCAAGAACAAAGGCAGATATGTGGCAGACTCGTTATAGTGAGCTTGTCATTCTTGTTCAATTGTGTTTTTGTCCAGCCAACATTTGGATTCGAAAATAACAGCTTGGAAAATATGTTTTAAGGATTCACAAAGCAATATAGGAATCTACTTACGGCATTAATTGTTTCTGAAAGAAACTTCTTAACTAGAACATTTGTAAATTGAGACGTGTTTTCCATGTAAATGCCCTAATCTGATCCAAGGCCCCCCAAAATTCAGATATGTTTTGTGAAGCATAAAACTCAATCAAAATATGTAACAAATAAATGTGACAATTAAATTATTGCACAAAAATGAGAGTTGTGTATACCTGTAAACTGTAGAAATTTAGTTAATACACTAAAAGTGTTTGAACACTTTAATAGCGATATGCAGAGGGGCAGCAATGCGGTCTCACTGCAGAGCAAGCAGCCCAGTTCGCATAGGGATTGCGCAATCCATGGTGAGGCTGAGCCGGCTGCTGCCTCACCGCTCGTCTGTACTTAGTATTTGAACGGTAAATGTGAAAATTCAGCGATTTTGAAAAATAAAATAAAAAATGGTGAAATTAAATGGAAAAGAACTTTAAGGTACAAATCACAAAATAAATATAACTGTTTAATTTATTTTTTCATTTGATATTCCATGATGACAGGTGAAGCACGCCCTCACCTGCCTCCTCTGACTGCACGTCACTGTAAATAAATAAATAGTAATCAAATAAATAAATAAATAAATAAATAAAACTGAATAGAATAAAGAAGTGAGGGGAATATGCAGGGGAATTATTGTAGTCGAAGCCGCACTGTCCGTTGTCCATGTCGGGGAATGTGCTAGTGGCGGCGCAAGTAGCCGAGAAGTGGCGGCCTAATTAACTCTAAGTGTTGTACGACAAGCTCCCCTTCTCACCCGTGTTGTCACTCAGGGTTTGAGTGGTGCTAATGAGAGAATTATCTAGCCTCGGACCCCGCTAATGCATTCAAATGAACACCAGCCCGACCCGACCTACGAGACGGCTTTTTAATCTCCAGCACTTAATAGAAATCAGAAGTGCTTTTTCACGTGCTCGCCCGCAGTGGGAGGGCCTTCTGCTCCCGACGCCGCCAACTGTTGATCCGAGGGAGAGCGCTAATTGTCTTGGACGAGTCAAGGGGACTCTGCTGGTATTATTAACCGCAGGTGTGAGTCGCTTAAGTGTTTGCTAAACATAAACGGGGTCACATTTATGGGGACTCCCTTATTCCTCCTGGAGCTTTTTTCCAGTGTTTACACAAAATGCTAATCATCTTAGCATGAATGCTAATCGTGTTAGCATACAAACTTTACCCAAGAAATGTAAGAGCAGTCACACCCTTGATATCCATGAGCCGTTTTACTTGGGTAACTCCCTTCTCTCCTCCATTAATAATTAAACGAGAAGTGACCTTATTGTAAATCAGTATCTCTGTTTAAAAATGTGAGCTATAATTTTGTGTCATTCGGCGGTATCAAATGCAAAGTGAGTTTACTGAGTCTGAGGTGTGAATTTCTGCCCCCTAGAGGTTAGTACAATATAACCAGCGCCATGTGGCACCGCATCAGAATGTCTCATGTCAACTTATTTGCAAATGACATCCAATTAATGGCAAATTAACGGTCATGGCTTGCATATCAACCGCCGCTAACTCCATTTGACAACACACAAGTTAGCATGCCGAAATTTCACCGGGCTCGCTTATGTGTGTCAATGGGAAGGCCGCAAGGCCGATTGTCACGCGGGCACCTGGGTAACCGTGCCTGCTCGTTACTCACCTGCTTGAAGGCTGTTGCGATCTAGTGCTGTCTGATGATGACGTTGCAATGCGGGGAATTTTAAATGTTCGCACCTCTGAGTATGTCCGTGGCAGGGAGGTGGGCAGTTGTGGGAGGTGGTTGCTACTTTGGACTTTTTTTCTAATGACTTTGTCATTTGAGATTTTGTTCCAGCTGACTTTATTTAATATAATTTATCAAATACACCCTTGTCCTCCATCCTGCCTGCTTTTTTGGGGTGCAACACCACCTTACAAATCATGACACAATGAATGACACATTTTAAAATGTTCTTTTCCAGATACAGTAAAGTCTCGTTATATCGATATCGGATATATCGATAGTCCCGGTTATATCGATACTATTTCTATGCACGCACGGAGAAAATTACATGCAAACAGGGTCGGATATATCGATAGTCCCGGTTATATCGATATTTTTTCGGACTCCCTTGAATATCGATATAACGAGACTTTACTGTATAAGGCACTTTCCAACAACTCCATTCACTCCCAAAACAAATGAACAACGGTTTTATTATTTTCTCCGAGGTAAAGTTTTATTATTTTTGTGACACTGTTTATCTTTGAACAACAGCAAGGTATGACATATAGTGCAACATTTATATCACATAGTGGAGGGCAACATTTGTCTCCTTTCAGTAAACATGTAAAAAAAACATTCTGATGTTGTTATAGTAAATTAAAAGTCACAATAGAGTAACACTCGTAAGAGTGCAAAGCATAAACAATAACAATAATTACTCAAACGATAGCTCGAAAGAAATAGCATAACAACTGAATATTGTTCATGCGTAAATACAATGTAATACAATGCAATACAATACAATACAATACAATACAATGTAAATGTCCATATTCACAATATGATGAACCCTAGTCAACTGTAAAAACACAGAACACGTAAATCAGTTTATTTCATATGTAAGGCACATGGAATTATAAGGTCAGCTTTTGAAAAAAAAAAAAGGAAGGCTTTTAGGCGACCTCAAAATCGAGCTTCAAAAAAGCCTCACGATGTCCGTCACTTATGAGTTGAGCAAGTAATTCGTCAAGTCTGGCCCAGTCACAATTCACACTTGAGTTAAACGTAATAACCGGTCTCTGTATTGCCAACAAAAATGTTTGTCATTTCCCACCAACCACTCCCACTGCTGTTGCCGTGTCCTCCACACGTGTAAGGGGTGGGTGTGGAAGCGTGGGAGGAGAGTGGGCCGACAAATGCTAAATGGATGTGATGCAAATGGCACCACAGGACAGTGGAATCAATTTACTTTATTGAAACAAATGAGAGCGGCTCAACCCCTGCTATGGCAAGTTTTTTTTTGGGGGGGGGCCGCCCCCATTGTTATTGTAATTAACCCACTCGAACCCGACTCCCCCGTCCCTCCTTCCTACAAACGCAGCTCCGTTCCAACCCTTGCCGTGCATTTTCATACTGTGATGAAAAAGCTTTTGAGATGATCGGTGAAAAAAATAAAAATAAAATAGACACTATAAATAAAATAGGGTGATTCACAGCCAGGGTGACATCCTAAAGGACATGGGAAATCTGCCTCGGTGTGCATTTAGGGATGCCACGGAGGAATGAGGAGCTCCCACCCGCCCTGGCAACGTACTCAGTAAGCGTTTTGCTTGTATTGACTTATACTCCATCCCTATGCTCTCTCATTTACAACCTCCCCCCGCCACAGGAACTAAACGAGTGACTCCAAATGACCTCCAAAGCACAATGCGTATTTTGTATAGCACGACGTGACATCACGATTGAAAATCTGCTTGTTTAAAACTGATGCCACAATGACACCCGCGCTCCCAATTCCCCCATGTGGCATTGTGGAATGGTCTTGGATCAATGCTTCAAGAGAATAAAAGGTAGTGCGGGTGAGGGAGGGAGGGCATTCACGGTGTATCAATGCGTAGGACAAACGACCTCCAGATGCCGCCTTCCAAGCCACACTGACACCTGAGGCAATCTCCGCCCGCCCCTCCCCGACGTCCTCTGCTCAAATGTCAACGGGCCGCTGAGCAGCCGCTCAAGCGGCGCCCCCCAAATTGAGCGACGTTATGCAAACGGACCTGCGGCCTCTCATCTGCGGCGAAAGGCCCCGGCTAGGCGTGACTGCATAAGCAAAAAGTGGAGCTCCACCTGGGGAATGTCAATGAGTTGGCGCCTGCGTCGTTTGACGGGATCGCAACTTGATGACCAAATCGGGGAATCATCTGGGGAGGGGGTCAACCGGCACGCGGGTGACATCGCATGATGTGGAAAATTCCCAGTGCGGCCAAATCTTAAAGGTCATGGTCATTGTTATGTTGTTTTATTTTTCAAAGAAAGTTTTTGATTTGTTTTTCACCCATGTGCTCCAAAGTGCAGGGGTCATCCCATTACATTTTGCCGCCTACCGACCCATGACGACAAACGGCAAACTATAATGTGATTATATAATTAATAATGTACATCTACATTTGCACAGTATACAGTTGACATTTTTATTTTGTTATGCTTAGAATATCTTGTTTTCTATCCTTTCACTCCCACCCCAACCCCATCCCTCTTCAATTGCTGCTGTGGACTGCAAATTTCCCCATTGCGGGACGAATAAAGGTATTCTGATTCTGATTCTGATTCTGATGTATGTATGTATGTGGCCAAGGTTAGCGGCGGGGGGAGGTCCCCCCGTCGCGCGGATCGCCGCACGACAATTGGTGGCAGTGGTGGGATCGTTTCACCCTGCATGAAGAAGGTGGGATCGTTACGCCTTGCTGAGGTGGAAAAGATAAGAGGAAGCCGAGAGGAAGAAGGTGGGATGAGTAAGAAGTTGTGTAGCACGGGCCAACCAAACTGGACTGAAGAGTTCTGAAGGGGATCAAGGAAACCAGAAGCTTGAGTTGCCCCAAGAAGATGCCGTTCTTCTTTTCCATGAGGCGTCTGACAGTTGCCAAGCCAAGGATGGAACTGAGCAGAGTGAGATGGAACCAGTGGTGAAGCCTCAGACTCAGACAAGAGGTGATGTTGATTGAACATATCTAGAGATCAGATGCACCCAACAAGTAAGAATGAACATTTGACAGTCGATCTAGTCAACATTATCCTCCTCTGGGACCGCAGCCCCAGGGCGCTGACTCTCGAACATCCAGGCCAACGAACCTTCCTCCCGCACAAGAAACTCCCAAGTTGGGTTACCTAACATGCCCTACCTCCACAGTTTCATCATCTAAGACAAACTGCAATTCCCATGGTTTCTGAACCCAGAATTCCAGAAAGAAACGAAAGATGCAGAACGTCAGGAGCTGGAAGAGGATCTCCAGCGAGAATAACGGCAAGAATTTATCAGGGAGAGATTGGCACCCTGGACAGAAGGTGTTAATATTGTTGCATATGGGATCAAGTAAGCTACTGGCAAAGTGGCAGGGCCCATACGCTGTGACTAGGAGAATAGGACCTGTCACATATGACATTCTCTGCCCTGACAACAAATGTTATTGCTGATTATTTGACAAGAATGTCTGAACTCTGAGGAGAGGGGGTGAATGATGTCATGATGCTAAAAGAAATGTTAAATAATTTTGTGTTTCATGGATTTTGGATGGGAGAAAGGTGCCCATTTCTCCCCATCCAAAACAGTTGAGTTGGGCGACCACTTATTGACTCTGAGAAGGTGATTGCAACCACCTGGGAATGGCCAATTGCCGCTGGGACCTGATTGGCCAGAAGCTCAGGTGAAGCACCTTTAAAGCCAGCCTGAGCCAGTCACTGATATCAACTTCAAATAAAGAAAACTCACAATACCCTTCCTGCATCTGGCTGAGTGAACTTTTATCAACTGCTTGCTGTCTCGCCGCACGACAATATGTATGTATGTATGTGTGTGTGTGTGTGTGTGTGTGTGTGTGTGTGTGTGTGTGTGTGTGTGTGTGTGTGTGTGTGTGTGTGTGTGTATGTATGTATTTATTTACGTGTGTATGTATTTATTTACGTGTGTATGTATTTATTCACTTATTTATGTTTATTTTTTTATTTGCCCAATACATATGTATTTTTAATGTTTGTTTATTTTTATGTGTTTTGATGTATTTCATTTATTTATTTCGTTATTTTCGTTGTTTTTTTTTTTGTTTTGGGCGCAGGGGGATAATAGCAGAAACATATAGCAACTCAATTCAGACATTTTGCAAGTTTTTTTTCTTTTGGGGGTTGGAAAAAATTTACGTGACTGGCACTTGTTTTCTTGTTCAACGGGTCATTTTTGAAAGGTTTGAACAGAGGTGAAAAGTGGGCTCATCATGTCTGGCTCATTTTTGTATTCCAGGAAAGAAAGATACATGCATCGAGTAATATAGTATGAAAAATTATAGATATATTTTTAATACATTGGGACAGAAGGCTGTGGCCCTAAGTCACAGGTGTCAAAGTCAAGGCCCGCGGGCCAAATCTGGCCCACCACATCATTTTTTTTGGCCCGCGAAAGCAAATCAAACTTGCTAAATTCCATGATGATTGCCAAAATCTGAGCCAAAATTTCATATTTTTGGATGTCAACCACAATAAAGGTCATTATTCTTGACTTCAGATTTGAAAACGAGTTATTCATTAATTTGCTGAGTGCTCTATATGTAATATTTGAAGGGATTTAAACATTCTAATGGGTTCCCCAAATTCATAACGGCCCTCAAGAAGAAACCTTAACTATAATGTGGCCCGCGGCAAAAAATGACTTTGACACCCCTGCCCTACGTGGTACGCCAGTCACAATGATAAAAAAGTTGCTCCGCGAGCAATCTTCATTTTTAACTCATTCACTGCTAGATGTGCAAGAATGTGTTTGTCACTTGAATTCCAGGACCAACAGAATATTGAGTTTTAGGAGTACATAAACATTCAATACGAGGCTTCGTCAGCGAACTAAAGTCGGACTGGTCGTATTGGCCCTATTTATATATCCCTAATGTCCGGACAACAAAGTAATGTAGTTTATTCAATACATTGTAAGAATGAAAATTGTAAAGAGCAGTACATTGGGGAGACTCAACAAATTCTCAAAAAAAGACTTTATCAACATCGCAGGGATAATACGAGTAGGCCTCAATCGGCAGTACATTTGCACCTAAAAGCTAGCAACCACTCATTTGACGACAATGAGGTTTAAATCTTAGCGAAAGAACATAGATCGTTTGAAAGGGGGGTAAAAGAAGCGATTCTCATCAAACAACAAAATCCTTCATTAAACCGGTCTGGTGGGGTGACGTTCAATTTGGATCGTTCATACAATAGCCTGCTAAAGCAACACGGGTTAGGCAACATTTGTAATGCTGATGAGGTGATACCAGTGGGAGTGGGGGCAAATAGTCCAGTCGTTAGTCAGGAATGTAGGAACGATCAGTGGGGCCACAGGGAGTGGTCCTCTGCTACCCCCAACCTGAGAGTAGGGACCTATCATAGCTGTGTCCGGCGCCGCCATGTCCGGACATTATGGATATATAAATAGGGCCGATACGACCAGTCAGACTTCAGTTCGCTGACAAAGCCTCTTGGAAAGGAGGCGAAACGTCCGAAACCTTCAAATTTGTGCAGATGACGGCTGAAGAAACCTTCTCATCGATAAACATTCAATGAAGCATAAGAAACTTAAGACTCTTTTCTTTCATCACAAAAAATACTTAATTATATGGGTCTGGAGTTATATGAGCTTGAAATGAGGGTGTCTATCCAATATACAATGCAATATGTACATATTGTTTTATATAGCGCTTTAACAACAGCTGAAGATTGAACAAAGCGCTAACATGGAAAGAAGGGAAATTCTGCACCCTTGTGGAAGGGAAAAAACAATGCCACAGGTCTGGCCAGCGCTTTATTGGCACCCAATCAATAAAAAAACCAAACCCGAACCAATTCGGGAATGCCGCTCTATGTTATATTTTCAATTCCCGAATAAATTCGTGCATGGCAGTGAATCAGTTAACATTGGCCATGCAAGTGGAAGAAAAATCGTTCGAGATGCCACAAATGCAACACTGTAGCACGGCGAAGGATCCTAAAACTCGCATGACCTTGCAAGTGATGAAAAAAAACATCCTTGTGAAATTGAAGGCAACTTCGTGTGCCCGTGTGGGTTCACGGGTAGGTGGTGCATAATTTTACAAGAGAGGCTGTGCATATTTATTCACTTGAGGATATATTGTACATTTCTTTTCATTTCACCATCTTTTTTTCTTTTTGAAGAGGTCACTGCCCCGCTATTCTTTCACGCACGATCTGTTTTTCATTCGTCTTACCTGCTGACGCCGGTGACAACATGCTGCCGTACCATCGCCCTCGCACCCTTGCGCGACAACACTTTCTCTTTTTAGAAAACTGATTATAAATGGTCAATTTGAAAATAGACCCCTAAAGTCCCCCAAGGCTGCTTTGCCTTGTCAAATTGAAAAGGGACAAGGACAAGTCAGTCTATTCCCCCCCGCCCTTGCCTGCTGCATCAGAAGTAGAAAAATTTCCTCCACCCCGGATCCGCAAAAGGGGAGGAGGAGGTTGGGGGGGGTTCTTCAGCATCTCGCCCTTAGCATTTATGTCACAAGTCCCCGCAAAGAGTCTATGGATCACCGCAGTGAGCTTGTGGCGGCGGTGCTATCGGGGAAAAGCCAAAAGGCTGTCAGGGAATATACGCACCCTCCATATTTCACCGTCGACAGCCCTTTCCGTCTCGCGGCCTCACTCACGGCAGCCTTTAAGGATCATATCTTCAAATCTCTCCGCGCTGAGAGGCTATTTTTAAATAGATATTTATTTCGCTCCCTCAATTTGTCATCCCCTTCTGCTGTCCTCTCCGTCATCCGAGGAGCCACTTCACACAAAATCGGCGCACAACGGGAAAAGAGGACCTCTGGCAAACACTTCTGAGCATCCGGTGTCACTTGGCTACGCGATAAGTGATAGTGAATCTGTCGGCCATTATTGGCCTTTTAAGGCACACGGAGCAGATGCAGAGACTGGATGAACTGTCATCATTCGCCAGGCCACGCCCTTTAATGGCATACATGACACTAATTCCACATTTGGCTTCTCGGTGATGCTCTCGTATGTTGACTAAGAAAGCTAAATATGACGATGCACTTTTAGAATTTCCATTGAGTGAGACATAATGAAAACATCAGCAAGGAGCTACTGTAGGCCAAAACTCACACTTTTATGCTCACACACAGATGACCCTGCTCATCTGACTCTGGTTTATGGTGTCTGTTACTTGGGTCAAACCCTAAAAGGCACACAACCAATGTACAAATGCTACCACCATATTATGTGCAGTATAAGGTGCACCCGAAAGCCTCCATTTTCTTCAAAAGACGACCCTGTGCCTTATACACCAGTGTGCGCCTTATATGTGAATTAATTGGATTGGATTGGATTAGCCTTTATTAGTCTCAAGGTGGAGACATTTACATTTCAGTGCAGCAAAGTGATGAAAGTAAGAGGAAAGGAAAAGAACAAGTCGAAAAACAAAATACAGGACCTGCTGTAAAGGCAGCCAGCCACTCCTTGCCGCGCCATCTTGAAGTCAAAACAAACCAAAAAAAAACTAAGTAACTATAATGTGACACACACACAAAACACAAAAGACACAATCTTTCAATTTAAAGCACTTTCTGCACCCTCATTGTTGCATGAAGCAGTTCTAGATGAAAAAGAAGAGGATCAAAGCATCCTTTTCACCAGTGGATCGGGAATGTCATGGTGAAATGTGCACGTCTGCTACAAGCTAAATGTTGAAAACAAACACGAAGCTGTAGCATCCATTGACGAAAAGAGACTGTCTCACATTTCCTGTCCCACGTAAATCTGCTTCAATTTCAAGCCGTGACATAATATTCAATCACAACAGGTCACGCAACTACCAACTCCATTCCGCCCCCTAGAAGAAGCAGTGCATTGTGTGATACATAAAACAATGTTACATTTTGGTAATCTCTTAAAATTACTTCGTCAGGGGGGATATTTTCTCTGTTTTGCCATAATTTGCTACTTTTGTCATATTGACTAGAAATTGATTTTTTTCTGCTAGTTCTAGTATTAGTATTTCTGAAATATTTAAGGCCAAAATATCCCATGAAAACCCCTAGGGAACATACACATTTTAAAGAATGAAGTTTGGTAATCTTGAAAAATTATATTTAATATTGTATTGTGATAAACTGAAAAAAACATAGAATATTTTTGAGCTCTTAAAAATTCAGAAATTACTAGAAATTATACTAGTTTGCGATTTCTATTTTCATGTTTGACATAAAAAAGAAAATTATGCCTAAATTCTTACATATGGAAAAAAATGTCATCCATTATAATACCTTATGGTGTGGAAAATATGGTACACAAACTTTTTTCCCTAAATATCTTCTGCTATGATTTGTTTCGGGCACTTATAAATGAAATGTATTATTATTATTATTGTGGCGGGCACTGGGACCGGGCATCTCACCCAGCAGGTGTACGGGAGGGGGCGGGTTTATTGTCACATATATTTCGCTGCAGTTTCGGTTTTACTTCACTTTCTCCTTGTTAGCAGTTGGAATAAAGACGTACTCCAATCGACCATGTGTTCTCATTCCTCAACTGCTACACTGGTGACTCCGACGTTCGAAATGTTCATGACAGCAGACGAAGAGATATCTTCCACGGCCATGCCGCCACGACCGGCGCCTCAGCTCGCAGTTGCCGCCTACGCCGCGAAGCTGCCCGAGTTTTGGAGTAGCGACCCGGCTTCGTGGTTCCAACATGTGGAAGCGCTTTTCCACCTACGAGGCGTCACGACAGATGAGCCGAAATATTATCTGGTCGTGGCGTCTCTCAACGAACAGACGACTCGTCGTGTGCTGCCTCTCTTGCGTGCACCTCCACCGAGCGAAAAATACGCAGCGCTCAAACACCTGCTGCTCCGACGGTTCACGTTGTCGGCCTCTGAGAGAGCAGACAGGCTTCTTTCTCTTCCCGGACTCGGCGACGGGACAGCAGTGGACCTGATGGACAAAATGTTGTCGCGACTGGGTTCGGATGACGGCGGATTCCTGTTCCCCCACGTGTTCCTTCGCCAGCTACCGGCCTCTGTGCGCGCCGTGCTAGCCAACTCGACGTGCCTAGCCACCGGCGACTACCGAGGTTTGGCTGAAGAAGCGGACCGGGTGCTGCTGGCGACACGGAGGTTCGCCGTGCAAAGCGTTACGGCCGAACCCCTCGGCGGAGCGGCAGCGAACATCGACCCGACCCTAGTAGCCGGAGTGGTCACGCGGAAGCGACACGAGAAAGCCCTCTGTTTTTTCCACCAGCGGTTTGGCGCCAAGGCCCGACGCTGCACACCACCCTGCACCGACGAGGCTCCGGGAAACGCCAGCGCCGGCACCCAATAGCGGCCGTGGGTGCCGGCAACGAAAGCGAGCTGCTTTTTATCACAGACTCCTCGTCAGGTAGACGTTTTCTGGTGGACAGCGGGGCACAAGTAAGCCTGCTGACGCCCACGGCCTCGGACAAGACGGCAGGTGGATGTGGGCCTCCCCTGCGCGCAGCTAACGGCTCGCCCATCGCCAGCTTTGGCACCAGGTCGGTAACTGTGTGTTTCCACGAACGAAAATTCGAGTGGGACTTTATTGTGGCCTCGATTACAGTTCCGATAATCGGCGCGGACTTTTTATGCGCTCATGGACTGCTTGTGGACATTGCTAACCGTCGTTTGATCGACGCCATCTCTTTCGCCACTTTCCCATGTGAGGCTGGAGGGCTTGGAGCGTTGACGCACGCAAATTATTTAACGTCAGGTAACGTTTATGAACGCCTGCTGACCGATTATCCGTCGTTAACCACACCCGCCTTTTCCAATGCCGATACAAAACACGGGGTACAACATTTCATTCCCACGGTTGGCCCGCCAGTTTTTGCCCGCGCTCGTCGCCTCGACGCGGCAAAATTGGCAATGGCGAAAGGGGAGTTGCGAAAGGATGGTTTTCAAGCGTCTTGATGTGCATGGCCTTATCGTTAACCCTGTGAAGTGCCAATTTGGTTTGCCCAAGATCGATTTCTTGGGGCACCGCATTTCTCCACAGGGTGCCATCCCCTTACCCGCCAAAGTGCAGGCTGTGGTGAATTTCCCCCGCCCAGCCACAGTTAAAGCTTTGCAGGAGTTTTTGGGCATGATAAATTTTTTACAACCGGTTTCTTCCTCACGCAGCCGACCTCCTACAACCCCTCTACGGCGCCTTGAGAAAAAAGAAGGCTAATGACCCCGTCGAGTGGGCCCCGCAACGAGTGCAGTCCTTTGAACGAGCCAAGGAGGCTCTTGCGGGTGCAACTCTTCTGGTCCACCCGATCTCAACCGCACAGGTGGCCTTGACTACCGACGCGTCTGATGTTGCCGTAGGGGCGGTGGTTGAGCAGCTTGTGGAGAACGAATGGCAGCCCCTTGCGTTTTTCAGTCGGAAGCTGCAAGATAACGAGCGCAAGTATAGTGTTTTCGACATAGAGTTGTTAGCACTCTATCTTGCAACGCGCCATTTTCGTTTCCTCCTCGAGGGGCGCCGGTTCACCGCCTACTTAGATCATAAACCCCTTACATTCGCCATGTCCAAGGTGACCGAACCGTGGTCGGCCCGACAGCAACGGCATCTAGCGGCTATTTCCGAATTCACAACAGACATTCGGCATGTGGCCGGCAAATGGAACGCTGTGGCCGATTGCCTGTCACGCACGATCGCTTGTCCAGTCCAGCTCGGGGTGGATTTCTCAGAGATGGCCACGGCCCAATCTGAGGATCCGGACATCCACGAACTCAAGGCAGCATGCACGGCCCTGAAACTGGAGGAGGTGGCAGTGTGTGAAGGGGGTCCCGCTCTCCTCTGCGATGTGTCTACGGGTCGCACTCGTCCCGTGGTTCCGCAGGAGTGGCGTCGGCGAATTTTTGATTCAATTCATTCCCTTTCACACCCTGGCGTTCGGGCGTCATTCAAACTACTTGGGGCCAAGTTTGTCTGGCCTGGGTTAAGAAAGGACGTCAGGAAGTGGGCAGCTGCATGCGTGGCATGTCAGCGCGCCAAAGTCCACAGGCACACCCGGGCGAACCTAGAAACTTTTCCGATTCCGGCCAGGAGATTTGACCACGTCCATGTGGACCTGGTCGGGCCCCTCCCTCCTTCGCAGGGTTGCACACATCTCCTCACTATGGTCGATCGGACCACTAGGTGGCCGGAAGCTTTCCCCCTGTCCTCCACAACCTCGACAGACATTGCCCGCGCATTTCTGTCATCCTGGGTCGCACGTTTCGGCACGCCATCCGATATCACTTCGGACAGAGGCCCCCAGTTTGTGTCCAAGCTCTGGTCGGCCATAGCGCAGTCCTTGGGTGTGCAGGTACACCGCACTATGGCCTACCACCCACAGGCTAACGGGATGTGTGAACGTTTCCACCGGTCACTTAAAGCCGCGCTACGGGCCGCACTATCGGACGGTAACTGGGTTGACCGGCTTCCGTGGGTCCTGCTCGGGTTACGTTCAGCTCCTAAAGAAGACCTTAACGCCGCTCCGGCAGAGTTAGTACTCGGTCAGCCACTCCGCATCCCTGGTGAATTCCTGCCTGAAGCTTCGGGTGCACCTTCTTTCCCCCTTTTGCCAGGGGAGCCCCTGGCTCCAGCACCATTTCACCACGGCGTCCCCAAAATATTCGTTCCGTCTGCTCTCAGGTCAGCCCGTTTCGTCTTCGTGCGTCATGATGCCCACCGCTCTCCCCTCCGGCTGCCGTATGATGGCCCGTTTAGAGTGCTCGAACACGGGGAAAAGAGTTTTGTGCTCGATATGGGTGGGAGAAGGGAGGGCGTTTCTATAGACAGACTCAAGCCGGCTCACATAATTGCAGGCGAGGACGTTTCGCCGGCCCAGGTCCCACGTCGCGGACGCCCTCCAAAACCTCCAGCCTCTCCGCGGCATGCCAGGGTTGAGTGTCGTCCCCCCACTCAGTTCTCACCCGGATCACCTGCCCGAGCAATTTCACCTTTACCACCGAACGACGGACTGCATAGTCGTTGTGGCAGGCTGGTCAAGCCCCCTGCAAGATTTTCGCCTTGACTGTCCTTCTGGGTGTTCTGGGGGGGGGGGCTGTGTGGCGGGCACTGGGACCGGGCATCTCACCCAGCAGGTGTACGGGAGGGGGCGGGTTTATTGTCACATATATTTCACTGCAGTTTCGGTTTTACTTCACTTTCTCCTTGTTAGCAGTTGGAATAAAGACGTACTCCAATCGACCGTGTGTTCTCATTCCTCAACTGCTACATTATTATTATTATTATTATTATTATTATTATTATTATTATTATTAGTAGTAGCAGTATTATTATTATTATTATTATTATTATTATTAGTAGTAGTAGTAGTATTCCATTTAAATTAAAGGGCTAAATACAGTTTTTGTTGTCTAAAGGCATTTCAAGCAAGCATTGTGATTGGCCAAAAGGTGGAAGGCAAGGTACTGCTCTCCAAGCAACTAATTCTTTTTGTGTGTGTGTAAGTTTATCCAGCGTCTATACATTCATCAAGTCAAGGGTAGGGGGTGCGAGGGTTGTGCTTGTGGAGGACCTTTGCACTAATCAGATTGGACGTGAGCTTTGTCTCCGACACGTATCGCTGCTCTCCGCCGAATACATTAGCGGCAGGGTGAGTGACGGAATCATCAGATAGCGGCGTGGCGAATTGAAGTGGTCATGAACCTCGTGTCAAACTCAAAGAGCTGAGTGGCGGCAGATAAAACAAACAAGGCCGGCCTGCAGAGGGCAGCGACGGCGGCGGCGGGCTGATAAGGGCGAATGTTGAAGCGCCGCACCGCAATTGTAGCATTTGACCCCCAAATTTATGTGCGCCGTGAACTTTCTCCCCACCTGAGTTATGTTCCGCGATGCGTGTGAGATGGAAATTTATGTGCGTCGGGGCGACTTTCCCCGTGGGCATAAAGTTGCCAAGTGACCTCGCCCGCGCCGGGATAAAATAGACAGCGTGACTCCAATGCACTCCGTCGGCAGCCATGATATTGCCTTCATTTTTACAAGAGCCTACAAGCAAACGTCCCCCCCGCTTCCCCCGATCCCTGGCTTGTATTGCGCAGCTAGCACATTTGCTCTTCGTTATCTTATTTCACCCTTCTAACCGTGCTTAATAACACAGTGTCCTATCTTTTGCTATTTCTAGGCTAAGCCGTCCTCTGCCTCGCCAAGAAAACGCTTGGCTAAGCAACGGGAGGATTCCAACGTTGCTTCCTCAGGTATCGCCCAACCCCCAGCTCCCCCCTACACCAACCCCACACCCCTTTTTAACCGCTTTCTTTCGGCTTCTCTCTTTCACTGATATTTCCATCCTCTGTCCTTAACCAAACAAGCACTTTTTTATGGTAAGTAATAGTTGCATTGCCTTATTTGGGACTCACTTTTCGGCGAAAAAAAAAAAGAACATAGTTGTCTTTCATGTGTTCAATACTCAGAAAAAGTCCACTTACGGTTGAGTTGTTAATCTCAAAAGCAGGGGTGTCAATTTAGTTTGTGTCAATGTTGTCGCGGGTCACTTTTGAGTAGTATAACAAACAAATATATGAATACTTATAGTTCAACCTTTGATTTACATTGGGCAAAAACAATGTAACAAACAAATAAATACCATATTTTCCGGTGTCGAAGGCACACCCAAAAGCTTTCATTTTCTTGAAAAGATGACCCTGTGCTTTATACGCAGGCGTGCCATATATGTGATATCATATTAAGCAACAAGTCTCACAACTACTGTCAGCAGCCACCGACTCCATTCACCCCCCACCCCCTCTGCCCCCCTCTACTGTAGCTACTTACAATGTGGAGTGCCTCTGTGTAAGCTCTCAGTCGTACAGGAGTGGTCCATCGATGAGAAGGTTTCTACAGATGACGGCTGAAGAAACCTTCTCATCAATGTGGAGTGCCTTATATACTTTTATATATTTATATCTTAGTGGGAAAGGAGCTACGTAAATACTGTAATGCCCCCCTGTGTGGGAAAGGAGAGCCTCACGTGTCGCCCAGAAAACGGATTCATTTGCGTTTCAATTCATTTTGCACACGGAAGAAAGTCAAATCCAAAGTATTAATGTTGTTATGTTTGACGAGCGGGCTTTTTTGTATTTGAATATGTGGCGGTTTAGCACAAAATAGGACCGAGTATTAATAACGCTGCCCTTCAAGATTATATTTGAAGGCATTCAGGAATCACCACATGCGCACCCGCATTAGCAGAGTCTCCAGTGCAGCCAAGATGAAGGATGAGCGCATCATAAAAAGGGTCAGCTCTTTCCCACCCCGAGACGCGTTCTGTCACCGCCGACGGCGCACTGAAAAGATCTCGCATAAATAAACAACATCACGCCACCTAATCCCGGAGAAATTTCTCTACAGTGGCTTGTCAAATTGAGCAGAGCAATTTGAATGCGCGGCAGGGGTGTGGAGGATAAGTGAACCTAGGGGGGGTCGTGGGCTCCCTCAATCTGGCACTCATCAAATTTATCTGTGGTGGCATCTTGCGACTCAGTTTGTTAATGTGGTAGGAAGCGGCGGTGAGTGGTTTAGGCCACCAAGGTCTTCTCCGATGGCCCAAACTCTCACAAACACTGACCTAGTTTTTTATAAGATAAATTGCTCCGTCATATATTTTACGAATTTATTCTCAACGGGTTATTATTCTCATTCATTTGGCTGCATTTGGCGGTTCGGATAGCGCACAGGTGTCAAAGTCAAGGCTTGGGCCAAATCTGGTCCGCCACACCATTTTATTCGGCCCGCGAAGGCAAATCAAATTGAAATTCCATGATGCTTGCCAAAGTTCGAACCAAAATTTCAAACTGTCCCATGTAGACCATAATAACAGTCATTATTCTTGACTTTAAATTTGATAAACTAGTTATTCATTAATTTTTTTGTGTGCACTGTATGTCATACAGTATGTGGAGGACATGAAACTTTGTAATGGCTTCCCCAAATTCATAACAGCACGAGAAGAATCTCTAACTACAATGTGGCGCATGCCAAAATGTAGTTTGACACCCTTGGGAACCTATGGCTTGTGAGCCACTTATGGCTCTTTTGAGGATTGCATCTGGCTCGCCGATAAAACTAAATACATATTATCGCTTTTTCGCTCTTCATTTCCTGTTCGGGCGGCAGTTGGCGAAAAGCGCAATTTTAATTGGATGATAGTGACCTAAGGTGGCTGTTGATGTTCAAAGATCAATTTTGATTGGATGATACTGACCTAGGTGGCCGTTGAAGTCGAAACAGGCAAACGCTTCCTTTTAAATAAGCCTGACAAGTAAAAAAAATGACAAGTATCGTACACATCAGGTTGAAAGGACCAAAGGATTCGCCTTTGTGGAGAGAAAAGGTTCTGCCGTGATTCTAATTTGCAACGAAACAATACCACAAATTAAACAGTTGAATATCAGTGGCACTTTGACAAGCCCCATGCTCCGTTCGCATCTATATATTTCTGTGAGAGACAGCAGAAAGCAAGCGTGCAAGCGAATGAGCAGTGTGCAGGCTAGCTAGCAGTTGCTTCGCCTGTGGACCCGGCAAGTTGACTTTCATTCTGATCGTTTGGCTGAGGAATGGAAAACTATTCATATTAATGTTAAAGTTGTTTTATATAATATATTCTGACATTTTGTTGAAATCACGTGCATGCTTGTTTTTGTGTGTGTGTGTGTGTGTGTGTGTGTGTGTGTGTGTGTGTGTGTGTGTGTGTGTGTGTGTGTGTGTGTGTGTGTGTGTGTGTGCTCTCACTGAAAAACATTTCAAAATATTTTACTTCAATGGCTGTCTTAGTCAAAACAGTTCCCGACCCCTGGGATAGAGGGATGATTAAAATGGCCGCCTGTCCGCTTTCAACAGAACGGATGCGAGCAAAACAAAACTTCATGCACACACTCTCAACATCACAGATACGAACAACACTGTAAAACGCTAGGATGATGACCCCCCGGCGGATAAAAATCAGACATGCAGACCGTTTCTCTTGCAACCAAATTTCAAATTCCATTTTGCCGGAAGAACGGGATAAGTCTCTTGCAATCTGTGCAACTGTATGCATTTAATTCATTCACTGTCAGACCTCTGGCAATGTTTTCCCTTCCACGAGGGGGCGGCATTTGCCTTTTGTACAGCTCACATAACTCCAGACTCATATAACTTAGAAATTAACTCTTTTTTTGATGAAAGAAGAGAGAGTAAGGTCTCTTACGCTGCATTGAATGTTCATGTGGTCCTAAAAGTCAATATTCTGCACGTCCTGCAATTCAAGTGAAAATGACAAAACCCCTGGCACTGGGGTGGACACATTTTTGCACATCGTCCGGCGGTGAATGAGTTAATACTCAACATCTCTGGATCTTATTTGTAATGTTTCTGTCACGGTGAAAACGATAGGAATGCTGTCATTCTTTTCTTTGGTTTGAAGGCTCAGTTGTTCTTTTGTTGCTTTGTTGCGCCTTGGCATGCCACTTGAAGAAAAATATTCATAGCAGACGTCCGCAGAAATCGTATCAACCGGATTGATCCCTGAGAACCGCACCGTCTCTGGGAGGAGGCTTTCATCCTTTCAAGGTGCAAATAATCCCTCCGGCGCCTTTAAGGAACAATATGTAGCTATTTGACCTCACAATAAGAGCTTCAAAAGACTTTGGGAGGATGGAACAGGGAGGTCCACGTGTCTGTTTTGAACATGCTGACCCCTTCCGGATTATCTACTTTTGTGCGCTATTATACCGATGAAGCAGCCAGGACAGTTTGAGTCAGCGCTATTGTTACAATTTAGCATTTGGAGTTCTTTGATAAGAAAAATGCGGATCAGTCAATGCTGCGGAGGAATGCTCAGATATTATTTGGATGTTATTTGAGCACTTTAAAGTGCTACGAAGTCATATGATGATGCATATTTAATTTGATAGTAGTCAAGATGCATTAATTGGTTCAATGTAGTTAAGGGGAATAAATAATTAAAAACAAAAAAAATGATGAAATAACAGCAATCCATGATGTGGAGTGACCACAAGGCAACAGTTGTTATGTTTCTGTGTGACTTCAGTGTCTTTTCACCTGCAGGGGGAGCTATTGTGCAAAACAAAACACACGCTACCGCCCAGAGTCTACAATTTGGCCCAATAGTTGCCATCGTTGTGTTGCTTGCACTCAAGCACACACAAGCGCTTGTGTTTAGGTCTCGAGCTAGAGAAGGTGTTGATCCCTCACGCCACCCCCCTCCCGTCTCCCGCCACTCCCTCACATCAGCCTTTTCTTCCTGGCGGCTGTCAGAGCGGTTCCCAAAGCTGCCTCAGAGAAGCCTGACCTTTTCCTTCGCCTTTTAGTGAATCGATCCACCGGTCGATCATGGAGGGCCAAGATGGCCTCCCTCGTCACCCGCACCTCCCCGCCCGGTTAACCCAAGTGCTCGCCAACGCCCCGCACCTTTGCCCCCACCCCCCTTTTAGACCTCCTGACATATCCTGACATACATCTTTAAATGGAACAGAGAGGCATCCTGTGGTCATGCAATTAATCTGTTCCGGGCCCCCCCATAAAACTTATTGGAGTGATCGCACTTTAACTTGTTGGGCACTCATATCCAAAATAAGAACACTCGTAAAGAGTTTCTTTAGATCGTAACAAAATGCCAGGTGCTCGCACACAGGCCAAGCGAGCACCTGGCGTCCCTCCCCATGCATCCATCCTAACACATGGCTCACACAGTATGTACACTCATGGCACCTTATAACACACTTTCATATATAATATGGGCGGGCTTGTTTTTCTGAATTCAAACTAACCAAAGTGAAAACAGATTTGATATACAAATGTATTTTTCTGTGAATAATACACTACCTATTATAATTTGCCCCTCCAAAATCATGCCCGATTTTTTATCCCCTTAGGACTCGTGTGTAATAGTTTCCCAATTTGATGCTATCCACTAAAATCCTCAGTGAATATTATGTATCAATAAATATTCAAAACAAAACAATAACGCACCAATGATTTTAAATCCAGGTTACAAACCTTCATTCTCGGTTTCTGAAACCGACAATGAAGGTCATCCAAAGCATTTTAAGATCCTGTTTTCCCAAATGTCGTTGCGCCGTAGACTCTTTTAGTAATTTCGGTGAACTACTTTTTGGGGGGGGTATTTACAGTAAAGCCTCGTTATATCGATATCGTTCATATTGATAATAGTGCTTATTACGACACTATTTTCATTTCCCGTGCACATTTCTAGTCTTTTTATGTATAATTAGTTTCGTTTAGTACGATTCGTGGTTTTTACGATAATCCGGTTACTACGTGCTCTTTTTCATCTCCCGCCGGCCATTTTGCTATGTTTATATCGATACAAAAAATACTTATGGTGAATTGATATTTGCTTAGGGGTTTCTATACAGTACCGCCATTATCGAAATCTGTATTGGTCGCGCCATTGGTCGACTTGGTCACGTGAGTTTGTTACGTGACCAGCTCCCGTGTAGCAGACGCCATTTTCATTTTCAGACGCCAGCTCATGTGTAGCAGACGACATTTTCTACCGTCTTCAACAATGGCGACAACAATGGCATACATGTTTGCAATGTGCCATTATGAGGCAACATTGGAGGAACATATCTCACCCAAAAAAAGAGGCACAAAATGGCGAGCTCCCGATGGCCACTTCCGTTTCTTATATGGCGCTTGGATGCCCTCTTTTGGCGGCTTTTGGGCGCAACATGCTTCTCAGACCAAACATACTTCATCAACGTAAGTAATGTAAACGTTGCAGTTTTGGTTTTTCATGCATGTACTGTATTTAATTGTGTATCATTCAGATGTATCTTTATCGCTTGCAACTGTTTTTTTCATGGTTTCGTGTGAATAGAATGTGAGGATTTTGCATTGGTTGCATTTTTGAAAGGAAATACAGTAGTCATTAAAAAGTGTAAAGATGTTTTTATTTTATGCACAAATTTTATTCACTTCACTCCTGTACAAAAAGCATGTTAGATACGCAATCCATGAACCCAATGATAAAATGACATGCCATATCAAAGATACCCCGTTTACGTGTTACCTCCCCCCTTTAATGCAGTTCGGCGCAGGACAGATATAACGACAGTACGGTTATATCAACATTTTTTTCTAACCCCCGAGAATATCGATATAACGAGACTTTACTGTACCTGTGAATGACTTTGCTAATAAAATTACATTCCTTTTTGAAAGAATATCATGATTTGTGTATTTTTAACACGTAAGGATATTTGTGTTTAAAGACTTCACTTGTATCTTGGTAAGCGTTGGCAAGACAAGCTTGGATACTTGTGGACATTTTCATTCCGTTGCCGTGATAGGCCAAAAAATTGATAGACGGGCTCACATAGCCGCCTTGTTCAATCGGCTCATCGTCTCATTGTATTGTCCCGCCTTTCTCAAACACCAAATCGAGCAGTCACTGATTGATACTAGTGATGGGAATTCCGGCTATTTCAGAGAGCCGGTTCTTTTGGCTCGGCTCACTAAGATGATCCGGCTCCCAAATGGCTCCTCGGTGTTTTTTTTTTGTTGCTTAAATTAATTAACTACAAAAAAAATCACGTAAAATTATGTGAAAAATCAATTACTCATGTAAAAAAATACACTATGTCAAATATTTGTATTTATATGGCTTTATTCATACAGTAGGTGCACAAAGAGCATTCACTAACTTTATCTTTCCCTGTGGTTACTCTGGTCTGATGATCAGCTGTCACTAATTTGCTTTTCATATTAATAATGCTATAATATCCATCCATCCATTCTCCAGACCGCTTATTCTTCATTAGGGTCGCGGGGGGTGCTGGAGCCTATCTCAGCTGTCTTCGGGCACGAGGCGGGGGACACCCTGAATTGGTTGCCAGCCAATCGCAGTAATGCTATAATACCAACTAGTAAAAATGATAGTAATTGAATAATAATAACAGCATAATGTGAGAACATTGTCCACTGTACCTGTCTATATTGACCTGCTCAAATGGCTCCAAAACAGTGCTCCTCTGCTAAGTTCCTAGAAATGTGTCTTTTATTGAACTCAAAACAATCCAGCAGACATGTCCCCACTTTGAAAATCAATAAAGTGGCATGTAACTGACGAAGGATGTCGTGGTTTGGGATGTCCAGCAGTCAGTTGTTAGACAAACAACTGTGGCTTTTTTTACCCGTTCTTATATGATATATGATTCTTATGATATTCTTATGATATATTCTTATGAATACTGTGTATAGTTTTGCTTTTTTGAATGTTGCTGTGCCGATGACCATTTTGTGTTTGGGAGCCTTTTAACTGAGAATCTTCATCTTTATTAAGTTCATCGAGTTGCTTGTTCTGTAGCCACAAGCGGACACAAGCCAGTGTCTTCTTGTGCTGGTCCCAAGCCCGGATAAATACAGAAGGTTGTGTCAGGAAGGGCATCCGACGAAAAGCTTGGCCAAAACAAACATATGAATCATACCTCTGAAGATGGAGGACACTGATTCGCTGTGGCGACCACTTGAAGGGAAAAGCCGAAAGGAAAAGAAGAAGATATGATTCTTATGTGATATATGATTCTGGTATGATTCTTTGAGAAAGTGTTTTCAGAATCAGAAATCCTTTAATAGCCCAACAATGGGGAAATTTATTAATTCTCCCCTCCCTCCTCTACCACGGATCTTGACCAATCATGTGCGGCTTTAACCAAAGACAGGGGGCGGGGAATAGAGGGAAAAAAGGTCGGCTCCCTCAGAGATCCGGCTCTGAGAACCGGCTCGTTCGCGAACGTCACATCACTAATTGATACGGATAGAATTCCTTTGAGTAATTCACATTATTATTCAGTTTTTTGCCAGGTTACAAATTGTAATCCTCGTAAAAAAACGTAAATCAAATAAAAATAAAAATATGTGGAAAAAAATGCATCTGCATTCGCCAACGACGAATATGGCGCAACAATACCGCCTTGTGTCTGTAAAAATAATTACACATAGTCACGTAAGAAAAAGCCGACTTATGTTTGAACAAATTCCACACCATTCCACGGCAACTTTGCAAGGAGCAACGATCATTACGTTTGCATGAGTCTCCACTGCACAAATAGTCAATGGCATAGCTTTACGTGTGCATATTTACTGCTGTGAACGGCTTATGCTTGGTGCTAGTTGGCTAATGTGGCTAACTGACGAATGACCATCTGGACCAACGACAGGATAGGAAGATGCAAGACGTTTTGTCATCCATTATTTGTTAATGTATTTTATTTTTACAACCCCTTGTTATTGGTGATCGTCTTTGAAATGTGAAAAATTGTCAGCGTTTTTGAAAAATGTGATGTTTTTTTGAAACATGTTGTGCATGCAATTCTTCATTTTTCTTTGCTCACTTTCACCCCCCTTCATTTGTTTGCTACTGCCGATTGCAAACTTCTCATTTGTGGGACAAATGAATATTTACTTATCTTATATTGTATCAAAACAGGGTATCAATCTATCTTTTTGGGGTATCCAAAAATTAAATATTAATTGTGGAAAACTTTGTTCCAATCAGTTATAAGCTTTTGGCATCTGTTTCCAACCCTGTTCTCCATGATATAGCAGAGGAACGTTGTAATTCTGTGTTTATTGCGTCACCTTTGACGAGAACACCCTTGATATGCAGAAGAGGCACAGTGAACCCCCCCTGTCGCCCGCCCCACCTCTCAACGTTACTTTTCCAGTTGTTGCTGACACCTCCTTGGCAGCACCGCTTTGGCTCTGCAAATGTTTCCCTGCCTGCCAGCAAGCTTGTCCCATAAGGAGGAATGCATACTACACAGTAAATGAAGTAAATGTCAAGGCGCTCCCATGTTACAGTTCAGGAATAAGTGCCACAGACAGAGGCTGTGCTTTCTAGATATTATTACCATCAAAGCATACTCGTGCACAGAGAAAAAAGAGGCTCCAGATCCTGTGAAGTCCATAAAACACAGCGCCTGTCTCCATGTAAGTGGGGGCATTTTATCACTCCAAGCTCAGGGAGTTCACCCCTTGGTCGGCACTCGTAAATATGACCCCCCTACCCCCCCAGTCCGCCCAATCACCTTCACTTCACCACCCTTCCTCCTTCCTTGCCGCAAGCAGAAAAGAAGTGCGGCACGAACAATCGGGCATCACGTTTCAAACATTTTCTTTTTTAATTCGCCGCCCGGTGCACATCCAACGGGGAGGTAATTAATATGTTTGAAGTGGAAAGAGGTAAGGATGAAACGGAGAGGAACGGTTGAATATTGCATTCCCGGATTCGTCCGACAACAACACAACCAAGCTGCGCTTTGAAACACGCACCCCAAACACAAGCAGCATGCCATTGGCGGTCCCGCCGTCAATGGCAAAAATCTGTGAAGAAGGGATGAAAATTGATACAACAATACATGTAATGCCTCCCCATATGACTGGCTGGACTTGCAAAGTACACAAACATTGAAACACTGCATGTAAACAGATCATTCAGCAGTATTCTTAACCAATATTAGTGCTGCATTGATGAGCTGAGAGGAGTTGAGACATCCAAATGGACAGTACAGCAATGCGTCTTTGGAATCCAATTACTATTGGCGTATTATAGTCCAAAATGCAGCCCGAGGAGGCAGCCGTCAGCAAGTGCTATCACGACCCTTGCTTTTTTTGTTGTTGTTTTTGTGTTTTCTTTTGTTTTTGGAATGTGGGAGGAAACCGGAGGACCTGGAGAAAACCTACAGGGACATTGCCACAGGCAGATTGAAGACTCCAAATTGTCCCTAGGTGTGAGTGTGAGAGTGACTGTTGTTTGTCCTTGTGTGCCCTGCGATTGGCTGGCAACCAATTCAGGGTGTCCACCGCCTCGTGCCCGAAGACAGCTGGGATTGGATCCAGCATCCCCCGCGACCCTAATGAGGAATAAGCGGTACGGAAAATGGATGGATGGATGGATGGTGTATTCTTTTGTCAGTTTGAGTTGTTATATGCCGTGTGGAACGGATGAGAATTGTTTTTTTTAGAATTTTTGGCCACAACAGTCATCAAGGAGGAGACTCTGCTGAGCGGTTACGCCCTTAAATCAGCACAAATATGCTTGCAGGTGTGCTTTTTTGCGCCTTTAATGGGCAGCATTTTCACAGCCCCGCTTTGTTCAGCGGAAAAGTCGGTGATGTTGGACATTTTGAAGCTGGATGGATGCGTGGCTTGAGGAGCCCGCGATGAGAAGAAAGGAGCGTCAGCGCAGAGCGCCGATGCGTATGTGGAACTTTGAGTCGCGGCTTGGAATTGAAGTGGATTTAGATGGGAGAGGTGATGTGAGACTGTCATGATCTGGTTGGCGACCAAGGGGTGGCGCTGTCGGCCCCGCCTGCACGCAGGTGTTGGTCATTCCAATCAGTGGCAGTCAAAAGGAATCCCGGCACGACCATTCGGTGTAGGGTCATTGCATTGTGCAGTGCATTCTTTGCATTGTATGCTGTGCATGTGTTTGTTTCATCTTGGCAGACTTTTACTCTTGGTTTTTCTTTGATACTTTGTATTTTTCTGTTAAGATTATTTTGATGTTTTCGATTTTATTCTTGCTGACTTTATTTTAATACAATTTCCCAAATACAACCTGCTGCGCCCTCCTGCCTGCTTATTTTGGGATCCACACCCGCCATCTTCACCTTGCAAACTGAATGACCCGACAAACCATCACATCCTGCTGTACTCCGGACTGGTCTCATTTTCACCCTATGCCTGGCAGTGTATCGTCTACGTCGAGCCATGCGTCGGCGCGTGATTGTGTGAGAAGTGTCGCACTCACGCCCACGACAAGCTGTGCCGCGTACACGTCCACGTCAGGCCGAGACCTCTTTCCAGGTGGCCGTCCAGGGTGACACTAGTTGTTTGGCAGTGCGACGTCCACGTTTGGCCACGCCTCGTCAAGTTTGAATTGCGTCACAAGACGAGCCGTAACGTCCGCGTCCACGTTAGTCCGAGAGCCCACTCACCGCTGGATCCCGCAGCTGCTAAGGACTGGTTTCGTTTTCCTGGTGCCGGGCAGTTCACGTCCACGTTGGCCCATGCCGCGTCGAGTTTGAATTGCGTCACTCGGCGAGCCGTAATGTCCACGTCAATGTCCGGTCGAGACCTGTTCCCATGCGGTCCAAGGTTCCTCTCTGCACCTGGCAGTGCATCGTCCACGTAAGGCTGAGTTCCGTTCCCATTAGGCCACCGCCCATCATATGCTGGAGAGGCAACGGTTGCCGTCTCCACCATTGTTCCTTGGCAAGTTGGACCTTTTGGGAGACTGTTGGGACTTCTGGAAGCAGTCCCTTGAAGGGGGCGTACTGTCATGATCTGGTTGGCGACCAACGGGTAGCGCTGTCGGCCCCGCCTGCAGCTGCACAGGTGCTGGTCGTTCCGATCAGTGGCAGACTGCCACGTTCTGATTGACGGCCAATGGGTAGCGCTGTGAGCCCTGCCTGCTGCCTCGCAGGTGTTGGTCTTTCCAATCAGTGGCAGTCAAAAGGACTCCCGGCACGACCATTCGGTGTCGGGTCATTGCATTGTGCAGTGCATTCTTTGCATTGTGTGCTGTGCATGTGTTTGTTTCATCTTGGCAGACTTTTACTCTTGGTTTTTCTTTGATACTTTGTATTTTTCTGTTCAGATGATTTTGATGTTTTACATTTTGTTCCTGCTGACTTTATTTTTATACAATTTTTCAACTATAAGCTGCTGCTCCCTCTTGCCATCTTTTTTGGGATCCACAACCACCATCACCACCTTGCAAACCGTGACAGAGACAGTCTGTTTTCGTCAATGGATGCTACAACTTTGTGTTTGCTTTCAACATTTAGCTTGTAGCAGACGTGCACATTCTACCATGCCATCTCTGATTCACTGGTGAAAAGGACGCTTTGATCCTCTCCACTTTCATCTCAAACTAAATATAAAAATAAAAAAATACACCAAAGACGGTGAGTAAGTGTTTAAAATTGAATGACTGTGTCTTTTGTGTTGTGTCACAGTATTTCTTGTTTAGCTTTTTTGTTATTTATACTTCAAGATGGCACCTCGAAATACAGCAAGTCCTGTATTTTGCTTTTCTACTTCTTCCTTTCCTTTCCTCATACTTTCATTACTTTACAACTATGAAATGTCAGTTTCTCCACTGCGAGACCATTAAAGGCAAATCCAATCCAATTCTCTTGCTGCATCTTGTGGCAAAAAAAAAATATCCAAATGAAAGCTGAAAATTGAGCGAATGATAAAGTAGACCCACCCCCTAGCCCCTAAGCAATTATCAGTTTCCCTTCGATAATGCCGTGGTTATTCTTCCAAAAACTGAGCTGGGGAACACAACATAAGCAGCTTGCATTATGAAAAGTAAATGAACAAGCTCAAAATATGTAAAGTACACTGGAAGGGGGTGGGGGACTTGGGGGTAGTTCCTGTTCCAAAAAGTTGGGCTTATTTGGAGAGTTAAAGCGCTCCACAACCAATTTTCAGGCTTAATGGAGGTGAAAGGGTTCATTACACTCCCTCGTTTGGTGATATAATTTCACCTCTATCAGCCCCCCCTTTTTTTTAATCAGTGGCGCATTTAAGGATTCTTGCATTGAACAGGAGTTTTATTATTTTCTACCTTTTGACAGATACTGTTAACTTTTGACGAAAGTGGACTCGCAAAGTAATGACTTTGCGAGTGCAACCCACTCCAACTTGCGCATGGAGATAAATTAGCAACACGCTAACGCTGAACGGAAAAGGGGAAAAGTATTTGAGCTAAGAGGGAAGTAAACAAGCCGGAGCCGAGCTGTCGGTGTAATCGATGTTTGGGGGTCGAATAATTGCAGACTACACAAGCGATCCGGCGCTGAAATTGGACTGAATGCATGGCGAAAATTGGCTTCAGTTTCTGCTTGAACACACCTTTAGTCTTGTTCATTATTTTTCTGATAGGACGGGGGGGTTTGTTCCACACGGTCTTCTTTTATCAGGAAAGCTTCAGGTACCAAAGGGATCCTTTACGGCACAAGGAACCAAATCAAAGTCAATTTGACATCAAACTTGGGTACACACAAACATTGAATCGACACAAGTGATCCGAGTGTGTCTTCTCATCTCACACCCACCCCCTCGATTTTCTGTCTCTTCTCGAAAAGCTTAACAAGTTAGCTTCGTAATGACTCGTGTGAAATATTTTACTTTTTTTGTCTCGTGAGCAGAGAGATGAGTGGGAAGGGGATTTAACTCGAAAACGAGTACAAAAAACTCAATTTGCTTTATTCCAACTTTGAACAGAAACTGTAATGTGTTACCATTGGAGACTCTCAGAGGATGAGAAGGGCGGTGAGAGGATCCTGGGGGTGGGGGGGCTTTCAGTATTGCCTCTGTGCTCATTTTAAGCCTTATTAATCGAATTACTTGCCCAATTGTATGCGTTTAACATTGCCCTCCCCCACCCCTGAGACGGCACCAGGCTGAATTGCACCTTTTTCGGGAACATTTGCCGGAAATCCTGCGGATGGAGGATGCAATGGCCCGCAGAATATGAAACCCTCGCACTCGTCTTGGAAATCCCACTGGGCCTCCCACAAATAATTCCGGTGACTTCATACGACGGCACAGTGTCATTGACTTAACACCGGTGACTTTGAATCGCATGATGGAAGTCGTTCGGACTGGTCTGGGCACTGAAGGTGGACGCAAATAAATAAATAAATAAATAAATAAATAAATACACAACTTAATATAAAACTCATGAATAGAACAACTAATTGAAAATAAATAAATAAACACATAATTAAATAAACCGATAAATAAAGAAAGAAATAGAAAAACAAAAAGATAACTAAATAAATAGAAAAATGAATTTATAAATAAACAAACAAACCAAAAATAAACAAAGAAATCGATAAATAAATAAATAGACAAATATGGAAACAAATGAATAACCAAAGAAAGAAACGAAGAAACAAATAAAAAAACAAAAAAGAAAACAAAATGATGGAGGTTGTTATAAGGGTAAAACTGCCTTAAATTGACGCACTCAAGTAGGTCGCAAATAAACAAACAAAAATAAACAAAAATCGATAAATACATCGATAAATAAATACATAAATGCATAAATAAAAAAATAACAAAATAGAAAACCAAATAGATAACTAAGTAAGTAGAAAAACTACTTGATAAATAAATAAATAAACCAAAAATAAACAAATGAACAAATCAATACATACACAAATAGACAAATAAATAAACAAACAAATAATAAAACAAAATGATTGAGGGGCGGCCCGGTAGTCGACTGGTTAGCACACCGTCTTCACAATGCAGAGGTCGCCGGTTCGCGTCCCGGTCCGGCCGCTCTGTGTGGAGTTTGTTTGTATGTTCCCGGGCCCGCGTGGGTTTTCTCCGGGTCGTCCGGTTTCCTCCCACATTCAAAAAAAAACCATGCATGACAGGCAGATTGGCCACGCCAAATGGTGCCGAGGTGTGAGTGTGAGAGTGACTGTTGTATATCTTTGTGTGCCCTGCAATTGGCTGGCAACCAATTCAGGGTGTCCCCTCCCTCGTGCCTGAAGACAGCTAAGATAGGCTCGAGCACCCCCCGCGAGCCTAATGAGGAATAAGCGGTAAGGATGGAAAATGATTGAGGTTGTATAAGGATAAAATTGCCTTAAAATTGATGCACTCGTATTTGGGACTTTGGTTCATTTCTAAAAAAAGAAAAAAAGGAGTTGTTAAAAAAAAAGGATCCACATAGTGACAACACAAATGGCCACGCTAACTTGAGCTACCGTCCGAATCGGACCTCCATTTGAGATGTCGCCCCCCCCCCGACGGCGAGTGATGCGCCACGCACACCACGGGTACCCCTGTCATCCGTATATTTCATAAAACGCAATGGGTAGCACGGGTGTTAGAACGAGAATCTCTTTGAAAGAAATAAATGACAATGGACAACCAGAAAAAATAGATAAACACATTAACAAACAAACAAAAACAGATAAATAAATAAACACAAATAAATAAATAAATGGGAATTCCTTGCATCTTGACGGCAGGAAGACACAAGCGATTGGTGGTGGGGGGGTGCTGGCTAAAACGAAACAAGTCAGGGAGAGAGCGGGTAATGAAGGGCGAGAACATGTCTGACTGTTTCAACGCTTCATTCTGATGCATGAAGACAGACGGGAGAATAGATTGCTAGCCTTGGGTGCATAAGGACAGAACCATTCCCCGGAGAGATGGATTAGGCCAAGGAGTGAAAATAAATGATCACAGTTTTTAATGGCCTTTTGGCTTGCACCGCACAGCCCCCCTCCCGCACCAACACCCCCCTCACAACCTTTCCCACATCCATGTGGAGGCAAGTTTTACAGCCATGACATTTTCACATGCCAGCTGTCTCCCCCCGTTAAAAAAAAAACACTTTCCAACGAGTTCAAGAATGGCATCATGGGTGCACGATGTGATTTCACTTCATCAATCAATGATTAAATACCTTGGACCTCCATTTGGATGTCCGGAATTTTATTGATCTTTTCATCCAAATTCCGGTAAGGCACTTCATGGACTAAAACCGAAGGCTGGAAGTTGTCCCGGGTGCCGAGAAAAGAATATATATGCCCGGAGAGTTTACCTCCATACAGAACCAGAGGAAGTTCATGTTGAATTCATAAGCTGACATGTCAGCGCTCTCTGTCACCAGTCCGCAGCGTCGTCCAAGCTTTTGGATTTGTTAATTTTTTACAAGGCCCCATTTGATCCAAATATGTAAAGACAGCAGACAGGTCCAGCGTCTCCTACTTGTCAAAAGCAGAGCTCTCCATTTTGAAAAAAAAAAGAAATAAAAAATAAAAAATACAAAACACCACCCCGCTCTTCTAATTAAACCGTTTGTGTGTGTTTTTAAACTAAATTTGTATTTTCAGAATCAGAAAACCATTATTCGTCCCACATGGGGGAAATTTGCAGTCCACAGCAGCAATTTTTATTGTCTTTTATTTATTTTACAGTAAAGTCTCGTTATATCGATATCGGTTATATCGATAGTACCGCTTATTATGATATTATTTTCGTTTCCCTTGCACATTTCTAGTCTTTTTATGTATAATTAGTACCGTTTAGTACGATACCCGGTTGTTACGATAATCCGGTTATTACGGTGCTCCTTTTCATCCCCCGCCGGCCATTTTTGTTGTTTACATCGATATATCCGTCGCGCCATTGGTCAACTTGGTCACGTGTCTTGTTACGTGAGCCGCCATCGGTCGCGCCATTGGTCGACTTGGTCACATGAGCCGCCATCGGTCGCGCCATTGGTCAACTTGGTCACGTGTCTTGGTTACGTGTCACGCCATCAGTCGCGCCATTGGTCGACTTAGTCAGGTGACTTGGTTACGTGCCCAGCACTCGTGTAGCAGAGCCATTTTCATTTTCAGACGCTAGCTCATGTGTAGCAGACGAGATTGAAGTGTTTGTGTTAAAAGGTAAAAATGGGAAGCAGAAGAAGATTGATGACTTTTTTAAATTGTATACATAATACAGTAAGATGTAAGCGTTGCAGTTTCCCTGTTGTGTTATGTTCATGCCCACTGTACTGTATATGAATGCAATCGTTTTTTGCAACAATGTTTCTTGTTTTGTCTGCTGAAGCGCGATGATTTTGAAAATTATTAACATTCCATACTGTGTATTAAAGGACAGCCGATGTCACTTTTTATTCAAATGCAAATAAAAATGACTTCACGCCAAGACGTCTTGCATTGCTTATGAATCCAAACAATGGCTTCAGATTCGGATAATATGCTTTCTTGTTACACATCCAGTTATGAATATGTTTCAAATACACTGTAGTTCTGAAGATTAAAGCATACATGTTTACAATCATTAAAGAATTATATGTGCCATTTTGAGGCAACATTGGGGGAACATCTCCCACCCAAAAAAAAGGGAGCTAATGGCCAGCTCCGTTTCTTATATGGCGCTTGGCTGCCCTCTTTTGGCGGCTTTTGTTTAATGCAGTTCGGCGCAGGATCGGATATATCGATAGTCCCGGTTATATCGATATTTTTTCGGACTCCCTTGAGTATCGATATAACGAGACTTTACTGTATTTTATTCCATTTCATTTATTTATTTGTTTCTTCTTCTTCTTTTCCTTTCGGTTTTTCCCTTTCGGGGTCGCCACAGCGAATCAATGTCCTCAATCTATCCTGTTTTTGTGCATCCTCTTCTCTCACACCAGCTACCTTCATGTCATCTTTGACCACATCCATAAACCTCCTCTTCTGTCTTCCTCTCGGTCTCCTGCCTGGCAGTTCAAGGCTCAGCATCCTTCTCCCGATATAGTCACTCTCTCTCCTTTGGACATGTCCAAACCATCTCAGTCTGGCCTCTCTCCAAAACCTCTAATATGAGTTGTCCCTCTAATGTACTCATTCCTGAAGGTTTATTTGTTTATATTTTATTTTATTTTTTAATTTTTTTTATTCTATTTAATTGTATTTAATTTATTTAATTTACTTTTATTTTTAAGAGAGATAACATATTTTTTTGCTTTATTTTTATATATTATTTTATTTTATTTTGTATTTTATTGTATTGTATTTTATTTTATTGTGTAGGAGAGAGGAACACAATGTCTTTTTTGTTTCATTTTATTTTTATATTATTTTATTTCATTTTAGATTTTATTTCATTGTATTTTAGTTCTTTCATTTCATTCCATTCAATTCAATTCAATTCAATTCAATTCAATTCCATTCCATTCCATTCCATTCCATTCCATTCATCCATCCATCCATCTTCTGCCGCTTATCCGGGGTCGGGTCGCGGGGGCAGCAGCTTCAGTAGGGAAGCCCAGACTTCCCCTCCCCAGCCACTTCTTCTAGCTCGTCCTGGCGGATCCCGTGGCATTCCCATGCCAGCTGGGAGACAAAGTCTCCAGCGTGTTCTGGGTCGTCCCCGGGGTCTCCTGCCTGTGGGGCATGCTCGGAACACCTCACGACGGAGGTATCCCGGGGGCATCCTAATCTGATGCCCGAGCCACCTCATCTGGCTCCTCTCGATGTGGAGGAGATGCGGCTAGACTCTGAGCCCCTCCCGGATGACCGAACTTCTCACCTTATTTCTAAGGGAGAGCCCGGACACCATACGGAAAAAGCTCATTTCGGCCGCTTGCATCCGGGATCTCGTTCTTTCGGACACAACCCATAGCCCATGACCATAGATGAGCGTTGGGACGTAGATCGACCGGTAGATTGAGAGCTTTGCTTTGTGGCTCAGCTCCTTCTTCACCACGACAGATCGGTACAAAGTCCGCATCACAGCAGACGCCGCACCGATCCGCCTGTCGACCTCTCGCTCCCTTACACCCTCATTCGTGAACAAGACACCCAGATACTTAAACTCCTCCACTTGAGGCAAAATCTCCTCCCCGACTCGGAGAGGGCACTCCACCCTTTTCCGACTGAGAACCATTGTCTCAGATTTGGAGGTGCTGATTCTCATCCCAACCGCTTCACATTCGGCTGCGAAACGCTCAAGCGAGAGTTGGAGAGCTCCACTTGAAGGCCCCAACAGTACCACATCATCTGCAAAAAGCATTTAATTTAATTTCTCAATTGAGAGGGTAAATGTGTCTTTTCTTATTTTTCCCATATTTTTTTATATTATTTTATTTCATTTTGTATTTTAATCCCATCGAGGCCCGGGTTAACAACGGCCGCCATTGGTACTGTTGACCTTCAGGGTGCCAGTGGAAAATGGACTACTGTTGGTCGAAGAAGGAGAGGAGGGAGGTGTGCCCGGAGGAAAAGAGAGAGATGGAACGCCAAGAGTATAGAACTAAGTGTAGGAACTTTGAATGTAGGAACAATGACAGGTAAAGGTCGAGAGCTGGTTGACGTGATGCAGAGAAGGAAGGTAGACATACTGTGTGTCCAGGAGACCAGGTGGAAAGGGAGCAAGGCTAGAAGTTTAGGGTTAGGGTTTAAGTTGTTCTATCATGGTGAAGACAGAAAGAGAAATGGAGTTGGGGTTATCTTAAAAGAGGAGTTTGTTAGGAATGTCCTAGAAGTAAAAAGAGTATCAGATAGAATGATGAGTCTGAAGCTAGAAATTGAAGGCATGATGTTCAATGTTGTTTGTGGGAATGCCCCACAAGTAGGATGCGAGCTGGCGGAGAAGGAGAAATTTTGGTTGGACTTTGATGAAGGCATACAGAACATCCCGAGAAATGAGAGGGTTGTAATTGGTGAAGACTTCAATTGACATTTTGGCGCAGGAAACAAAGATGATGAGGAGGTGATGGGCAGGTTTGGACTCCAGATGAGGAACGCTGAAGGACAGATGGTCGTTGACTTTGCTCAGAGAATGCAAATGGCTATTATGAATACTTTCTTTCAGAAGAGACAGGAACATAGGCTGACCTTATAAGAGTGGAGGCAGAAGTACACAGGTAGACTACATTTTGTGTCAACGGCGCCATCTAAAGGAAATCAGTGACTGCAAAGTAGTGGTTGGTGAGTGTAGCCAGACAGCATAGGTTGGTGGTGTGTAGGATGACGCTGGCAGTGAGGAAGATGAAGAAACCAAAGGCTGACGTGAGGACAAAATGGTGGAAGTTGAAAAAGGAAGAGTGTTGCATGACATTTAGGAATGAGGTAAGACAAGCACTGGGTGGGCAAGAGGTCCTTCCAGATAACTGGCAAACTACAGCGAACATAATCAGAGACACAGGTCAGAAAGTACTTGGTGTATCAAGTAGAAGAAAGGTAGATAAGGAGACTTATCTACCTTTAGCAGGAGTGTATACAGAGAAAGAGGTTAGCAAAGAAGAAGTGGGACAGTGACAGGACGGACGAGAGTAGACAGCAGTACAAGGAGATGCAGCGCACAGTTAAAGTAAAGGTGGCAAAGGCCAAACAAGTTGCCTATGATGACTTATATGCTCGGCTGGACAGCAAGGAAGGCAAGACTGATCTTTACAGGCTGGCGAGACAGAGAGACAAAGATGGTAAGGACCTGCAGCAGGTTCGGGTGATTAAGGATAGAGATGGCAATGTATTAACAGGTGCCAGAAGTGTGATGGCAAGATGGAAAGAGTACTTTGAAGAATTGATGAATGAGGAAAATGAGAAGGAACAAAGAGTAGTAGACGTGACTGTTGTGGACCAAGACGTAACAAGCATTAGCAAGGATGAAGTGAGGAGGGCGATGAAGAGGATGAAGTTGGCAAAGGCACTTGGGCCTGATGATTTACCAATCGAGGCATGGCAGTGTCTTGGAGAGGTGGCGGTGGTGTTCCTGACTGGGTTATTCAACAAAATCTTAGATTGTGAACAGATGCCTGAAGAATGGAGACAAAGTGTACTCGTGCCCATTTTTAAGAACAAAGGAGATGTGCAGAGTTGTACTAACTACAGAGGAAAAAAGTTGATGAGCCATACAATGAAACTCTGGGAAAGAGTAGTTGAAGCTAGACTAAGAGCAGAAGTGAACATTTGTGAGCAGCAGTATGGCTTCATGCCAAAAAAGAGTACGACAGATGCAGTATTTGCTTTAAGAATGCTGATAGAGAAGTACAGAGAAGTTCAGAAGGAATTGCATTGTGTCTTTGTAGATCTGGAGAAAGCGTATGACAGGGTGCCCAGAGAAGAGCTGTGGTATTGCATGAGGAAGTCTGGAGTGACGGAAAAGTATGTCGGAGCGGTGCAAGACATGTATCATGACTGTAAGACAGTTGTGAGGTGTGCTGTCGGTATGACTGAGGAATTCAATGTGGAGGTGGGACTCCACCAGGGGTCAGCTCTGAGCCCCTTCTTGTTTGCTATGGTGATGGACAGGCTGACAGATGATGTTAGACAATAATCTCCTTGGACCATGATGTTTGCAGATGACATTGTGAGCTGTAGCGAGAACGGGGAACAGGTGGCGGAGAAACTAGAGATGTGGAGATATGCCCTGGAAAGGAGAGGAATGAAGATCAGTCGCAGCAAGACGGAATATATGTGTGTGAATGAGAGGGATCCAAGTGCAAGAGTGATGCTACAGGGGGAAGAGATAAAGAAGGTGGAGGATTTTAAGTACTTGGGGTCAACTGTCCTGAGCAATGGAGAGTGTGGAAAAGAGGTGAAGAAGCGTGTCCGGGCAGGCTGGAGCAGCTGGAGAAAAATGTCAGGTGTGATGTGTGATAGAAGGGTTTCAGCTAGGATGAAAGTAAAAGTGTATAAAACAGTGGTGAGACCAACCATGATGTTTGGACTGGAGACAGTGCCACTGAAGAAAAGACAGGAAGCAGAGCTGGAGGTAGCAGAGCTGAAGATGTTTAGGTTTTCTTTGGGAGTGACCAGGTTGGATAGGATCAGGAATTAGTACATTAGAGGGACAACTCATATTAGAGGCTTTGGAGAGAAAGTCAGAGCGGCCAGACTGAGATGGTTTGGACATGTCCGGAGGAGAGAGAGTGACTATATCGGGAGAAGGATGCTGAGTCTTGAACTGGCAGGTAGGAGACCGAGAGGAAGACCGAAGAGGAGGTTTATTGATGTGGTCAAAGAGGAAATGAAGGTAGCTGACGTGAGAGAACAGGATGCACAAAACCGGGATTGATGGAGGACATTGATTTGCTGTGGCGACCCCTGAGGGGAAAAGCTGAAAGGAAAAGAAGATTTCATTTTGTATTTTACTTGTAATTTATTTTGTTTAATAGAAAGGAACAAAATGCATTTTTTGTTTTATTTTATATATTTTTATATTTTTTTTAATTTCCTATTTTATTTTATTGTATTTTATTTTATTGTTTAATAGAGAAGAACAAGATGTCTTTCCTTTTTTTTATTCATGTCCAAATGCAATTTGTGAGCATGCCCTGCCTTTCTCCGCAAGGGCATAGCACATTAATGACCATCATTACCCCATTTCATATCTCAAAATCCACTGTCGCATTCATCTTAGCATTTCCGTCATTACATATAGATGTACATTTAAAATACAAGCTGAGGCGGTGTCTGTGTCGAATAAAAGAGGCGGTGGTCATTGTTTTTTTATGGAAATGTAGACCTGGGTTGTGTCATAAAAAATGTTAGCCCTCCCTAATTTGTGTTATGATAAGTTCCATACCTGATTGCCTTCGTAAGAGGCAGATCTGTCTTCATAAGGCACAGTGAGGTCCCTGACACCTATGTCACTCCGCTAATCCATTTGTTTGATTTATTTCGTACAGTGTGTAGTTAATGTCTCTAAAAAAAAGGCCCACAAAGAGAGACAAGGCAAAAAAAAAAAGTGGGGGGCAGCGGGGATAAGGACCAGAAATTTTCAATTTCTAATCGTTCTTGTACACCTTAAAATTTTTCTTCTGGTTAAATAGATGTAATGTTCGATCACCGCCGGAGATACGGGTTGTCTCGACAAGATAGCGATTGCGAGGTTTGTGATAAGCATTTTCTAAATAAACTCCAGACTTGGGCTGCATAACAAGTAAGAGACGGTTGAAACATTGCGAGGCTTCCTCCAAGTAACTCTTCCAATGCGTCGCTCGCACATTTCTAACCTACAGCGTGACAGGCGGTTTGGTTGAGACCCGGTTCTGGGGGATTCTACAGGCCGGGTCCGAGCAGTAACATCCATTTTGAAAGCCGCTTAGAAATGCAATGTATTATTATTATTATTATTATTATTATTATTATTATTATTATTATTATTATTATTATTATTACTGTCGCACGTAGAAGGGACGCGGCAGGTAAAGATTCAAAATTGAGAGCTAAAGACTGACGGGTGAAGGGGCGAATGCGACTCGATCGTCATTTCACAAGGCTGGGACGGTCAGACATGATCCTCCAACTGATAATAGTCACCATCTTGTAAACAGAGGTCAAAAGGGCAAAAGTAGGATGCAAGCCCAAGCCTATCATTCACATATTTACCATGCTCGCAGACAGCCGGTGTACAACTCCATACTATTTTCGTCAATGGATGCTACAGCTGCGTGTTTGATTTCAACATTTAGCTTGTAGTCGACGTGCACATTGCACCATGATGTCCCTGATCCACTGGTGAAAAGACGCTTTGATCCTCTCCTCTTTCATCTGGAACTGCTTCGTGTAACAAAGAGGGTACAGAACGTGCTTAAGAAGGAATGACTCTCTGTGTCTTTCCAACAACTCTTGTATTTTGTTTTTCTACTTTCTTTCCTTTCATAACTTTGCTGCTGTGAAATGCAAATTTCTCCACTACGTGACTAATAAAGGTAAATCCAATCCATACAGGATCTGCAAATATGTGATGATCCTTCAAAGAAGCACGAACTAAATATATGAATTGTGTCGATTCAATAGCAGTTTTGTCAACCCACAATGGCTGAAGGAGGAGAAGAAATGGATTTGGTTGCAGATATACCGTTAAAACCATTTTCAAGACGGACTTTCAAGAATAGACGGACATCATTAAGAAAGGTTGGACAACTCCAAAGCTAGCCAAAATAGCAAATAATATTGCAATTCTATGAGGTTATCATAAATTGCCACATTCATAGTACAAATTCGAACAGTTTAATGACAGTATTTATTAACTCACAAGTTATGTCCTGGCTCTACTGGACGTGTTGTAAATCACACCACACTCGCAGCTTGATTTAGACATAGCATGACTCAAGGCCTAGAATTGAAATACACGGCCCGCCACTGATTACTCTTATATGTAAAGAACGTCCAACCCCCCGAATTTTTAACAAACCATATCTGGCGCCCTTTCCTAAAAGTTTGGACCCCGTTGATTGTAGGAAGAGCGCATGTGTGCTTTAGACACGGTGATAACATGATCTAATCTTGACCTGTTCTCCAGCACAAAAATAGAAAAGTAAGGGCAAAATAAAATAGAAGGTGGATGCTATCCAGGCGGCGATGAGAAGCAGCGTATCTAAAGGAGCGGGTGGGGACTCGGGGGTGGAGAATTGGGTTGACTATCTGCTTTTTTTACAACGTCTTGGAGGCCGTCCTTGGCTTCCTCCTCTTCCTCAACCTTGAGAGACATTTTTTTGTACATCTATTTCCCAATGGCGCGTCGGCGTGACAGAAGACGGCCGCGACAATAGCGTGCAATACATGACCTATACAAACCCAAATCATGGCCTCGTGGTTCATTAAATGTGGGCCGTTTAACCTTTACAAGGCTTGACAGAGCCGCTCGACATTGTCATACCTGTTAGAGCTGTAAATTACCTTGGCCGCAACCGAGGCCTGCTGTCGGCATGCATCTCGCAGGAGCGAATAGATTTGGTTACATTACCCAACCATCCGTGGCGCGGCGTGGCGCCAAAGAAGGGGGAGGGGTTATGGTATGATGTGACACCTACCCCTTCACCCCCCAATGGGGTGGCTCAAGCCACGTGTGACCATCAGCAGAACTCACATTGGACTAGAGATTTATTATGAGCTTCCTATAAACACAATAAATGGGTGATTCAGTGACACTACTGAAAAATATTTAATTTTGACTTATCGATTACTCCGGGGGTGTCCAAATGTTTTGGCAAAGGGGACAGATTTGGTGTGTTAAAAATGTAGGGGGTGGGAGGCGGGCACTTTGGTGACATTCTTTTTCTATAGAACAGCAATTAATTTCCTTTATTGAATGAAAAAAGTTTTCTTCTTTTAATATATAGCTACCGTATTTTAAGCTTGGCCAAAACAAACATGCAAATCATACCTCTGAAGATGGAGGACACTGATTTGCCGTGGCGACCGCTTGAAAAGAAAAGCCGAAAGGAAAAGAAGAAGACCGTATTTTCTGGTGTATCAGCCGCACCCAAAAGCCTTGATTTTCTTCAAAAGATGACCCCATGCTTTATAATCCGGTACACCTTATATGTGAAGTTATATTGAGGAACAACAGGTGTTGTAACGACTGTCAGCAGCCACTGACTCCATTCCACCCACCTCAACCTCAGTAGAAGTAGTGCATAACCCCAGCCACTAGGTTACCGCCTTATAATAATTTACTATACAGTCAGGCCTCAATTTACGAACTTAATTGGTTCCCAGACAGAGTGTGTAAGGCGAAAAGTGTGTATCTCCAAAAAAATGTTTACCATAGGAAACCATTAAAATGGGAATAATCCGTTCCCGGGTTTCCATAAAATATAATTTTCAACTAAATAAGCCTTGAAACTACACACAACATACCTTATTCTATGTATAATAAATGTGCCATTATATTGTAAAGAAAGAAATACACTGCATTGTATCATAAAGTCACTTTATTTACATTTGTGATGGTCATTGATGGCTTGATGGAATGGCGTTGAAGGTCGAAGGTCAAAGGGAATTGCTGTTTGGAAAGAGAGGCACATTAAATGAGGACTGTAATTAAAGAAATAAACAGTGCTGTAAAATAAAGTTTCATTTACCTTTTTGATGGTCGTTGATGGCTTATGGAAGGAGAGTCACCTTCCATAAGGACTGTTGGTAACTTAACCTCTGGTGTTGCTTCTCTTCTTTTTTCTTTGGAGACTCCTCATCATTTTTGCTGATTAAATACCTCTTAATTGACACCTGTTGCTTTCTGACTTGTAAGGTCTTACGAAGCTGAGGCATCACATTACCGTTCATCATGATCATTGTCATAGCCCACTGTCTTTTCTGGATGGAACTGTTCGGTAAAAGCCTGCACATAATTCCACTTTGCCAACATTGCCTTTATGAGCTCACTTGATGCTGCAGCCATCTCCTCCTCAGATGTTCTGTTACTGGCTTTAAAATCCTCAATAAGCGCCGAACTTCCAGATTGGCGCATGGCGATATCGGCGTGAATTAGCCGTGCTTGCTCGCATAAAATAGCTTTACTCACGCTGTCGCCGGATAGCTGCTTTTCGTTAATCCAAATTAACTGAAGTTTTTCAACTTCTTCGATTGCCCGGGACTGTCGCTTTGAGAGCACGGAAACACCTTTTGCAAAAGACGCACCTTTGATGGCTTCCCTGTTACGGAGAATGGTAGCAATGGTTGACTTAGCATAGCCATGCTTGGCCACTAAATCGCACAAACACACACCTCGTTCGTGTTTTTCAATTATCTCCTTCTTCTCAGCGACGGTGATTTTATTTTGTTTCTTCTTGGGCTGAACACGAGCCTGTGGTGTTTTTTTTCGGTCCCATCATAGTAAAATTATCAGCAAAAAGCTCCAAGTAGGCCATCGACGTGTGCATTCAATGAGAGGGTGTGTGAAAAGTAGCGCCGGATGGAGCGCTGTCCGGTCGTGTGCTTCCGCCGAAGATCACTCCGCCAGATCCGAAGGTCGTGTGCTTTGGTGTTCTTCCGCCGATGATTACTCCACCAGCCGTGGTGGGTGTGTATTAGGAAAATAGTGCTTATTATAAGGTTTAACTTTCATAAATTTGACGTTCGTAACACGAAATGTTCGTAAGATAAGGTGTTCGTAAGTTGAGGTCTCACTGTATTTGGAAAGCCTTTTTGAATCTTTGAAGTTGTGCCTTATAGTCCAGTCCGCCATATATGTAGAAAATGTTTGACAATACACCATTCATTGGGGTGCGCCTTATACACTGGAAAATACATTTCTTCCCGGACGGAATGTGCGTCTCATGTCGGCGATGTAACAGGCTACGACTTCAATTCCCACCGACAGCTATTGAGGAACGTGCTGAACCGACGTTCTCCAGCTGTCATGAACCAAGGTTTTACATCTTTTTTTCGTCTGTTTGCCCACTCGGGGCATTGCTGAGCAAACAGCTGCTTAATTTAGCATATTTTCTTTCATGCAGTGTTTTTGTGTCCAAAAAAATATTCCCCTTGTGCTAGCGTTGTCTCCTCAGGGATGGAGTGTACGTTCCACCGACTGTCATCATTGTTGCCTGCAACAAACGGTTGTTTCAAAACGGGCCATTGTGAGCACGTTCAATATCTTTTTGATTACCGGGGAACTCATTGGAGTATTTCTTACAGCTGTGGAAAGGCTGAAACGACCTTCGCGTAAAAGCATCGGCCTCCTGTTCGGGAATTAGCATCGGTCCAATGGTGACCATTCGTGAAACTACACAACTACAGTCAAACCTCGGTTTTTGACTAGAATCCGTTCCAGAAACCTGTTCGAAAACTGACTTGGTCAAAAAAAAGAAATATTTCTTGTTATGATCAATGTAATCAACATGTGCTTTTTTGAAAATACTTTTTTTATAGTGATTTAACAATATAAACCTGCTCACAATGGAACGCTACACGAGTATAATGCGTAAGTCACAATGAAACGACACAAGGAAATGTCGTATAAGGAACCGGAGGGGAGTTGAGTGGATCAGATGTGCTCAGAGAACCGATTTTCGGTTGTAAACCAAATCATAAAAACATTTTTGGTCAAAAACCAAATTGATCAACAACCGAGACGTTCTAAAACCGAAGTTTAACTGTATGGTGAAAAGTGCCTGTTGTCCAAAATGTGTTCACTCTGGTCTGTATCTCAGGGACCATGACGAAGAAGACCACTGGAACTGGGCAAGCACCACATGAAGCTTCACAGCTATTTTCTGTGGTGTTTTACTTTGCATTATTGGCCTCTGGATATCCTAAATGTGGCTAATTAATCAGAGTAATTATTTGCTTAGGCAGACAAAGTAAACATTTTGTCTGCATTCGGCACTTTTGGACAGGAGACCGCTGGGTTCCGGAAGCGTTGACACCGAAGGAAGGACGGAGGGTGCGCTGATTCCAGTGATTCGTTAGCTCGTTGGAAGATTTTTTGCAATGTACGTCGCTTGTCCGGTACAACCGGGCTCATTTTTATTTGCTCATTAATCAGTGAGGTATTGGAAGGCTTTCTTTTAAAATACGGAATCCTTTACATAAAAGATCCTGAAACTCATCTAACATCGGACGTTTAATTCTTCATCAGCGGAATGTGATTTAATTTCAGGAACAATGACATTCTAGTCGGCTGCGACCACAATATAAAACTAATCAAATTACCTCTGATGGAAATGTAGTTACATTTGCTCAGTTGTTGAGATTTCTTGCAAAATTAATTGGCTTGAAAAAGGCCACAAAAATGGGCAGTAATGAATTGATGGGATCAAAGCAGTATACACACACACACACACACACGCACGCACACGCACACACGCACACGCACAGACACAGACACACACATGCACGCACGCACACACGCACACGCACACACGCACACACACACACGCACACACACACACACACACACACACACACACACACACACACACACACACACACACACACACACACACACACACACACACACACACACACACACACACACACAATCTCGTCACTCTGGCCTATATATCGAACAGGCTGGTGGTTCGAGGACTCCAAATCTGTTCATCTGTCAAAATGTCAGAGTCTATGCATCATAGCAGTGTCGCGGTAGAAAAGAGCATCTCTCGCGAGCAAAGCGCCATATTTTAAATGACGCCGGCTGGCCAAGATATCAGATTTCTCTCCGTCTTGCAGGAGACGTCTGCCACTCGCTCGTCTTGCGTGGGAGGAACGGAGCATAAACTATTTTCAGAAGGCCCTCTAAACACCATGCAAAAAAATGAAAGTCACAACGGGGCTTGGGGGGGTGATTGGATTTGCTCACCGCCGCATACTTGGCAACGGCGCTCCACTTTGCATTGGGGAGCTCCATCGAGGTGTCACGAGAGTGTCGCAACACAACGCGTGTAAGACTTAATGGTTGGAACCGGCAGGCCATATAAGCGTGTTGACGCATTGTTAGCATTCTCCAGGTGACTATTTATGGGCCAAAGTTACAAACAATTGGGCACAAATGTGGCAGTGGGAGGTCACATTGGCCTCGAGTCAAGTTCATTTTGAAGCGCAGTTAATGTGAAACTTGCGTTAAGGAGAAGGGATAAGTGACGTATGGAAGTTCCAGGCACTGCTTTTTGTGACATTTCGCATTACCTTAATGACAGAGTGTATTTTTCCCCTTTACAACCCAGTTACCATCAAATTGGTCTACTGCTGATCAAGAACGAAAATCAGCTTTTTTTTCTCCCCATGAAAACGATATTCTGTGAGTCTCTGAAAACGCCTGGAATTAAAATCGGCAATACAATGGTGCCTGTACTTACAAACAAAATTTTATACTTACAATACACTTCAACTGGAAAATATTGCCACTATTTGCGAAAGAAATTTCAAGATACAAACCTAAAAATACAGAAAGGACTGCTATTCACAGCTCTGAGTTTCACTGAACTCAACATATTTCTAAACTGTTCTGTCATTGGCTGTTCCAGAGCATCTATCTGGAATCCCATGGGCTAAGAGGGATTTCTACCAAATGTGTGTCTTTGTGTCGATACATAATGTAGATGCGTGTCATTGTGTCATTCACTCCTCGGGCCATGAAGTGTTCCAATCTTTCTACATAAATGTGAATCATCCGGAAATAAGATTCAACAGTCGGACGATTGCTCACTATGTTGAGGTTTGGCTTGCACATTTTTTTTTAAAAATGCTAACGGCCTTGGATTAGTTTGTTACAAAACAACAGGGAAAAAAATCTGAGGGAGAACCTCAATTGAAGAGGGTAAAAATGATGAGGTTGTTAAATGACAATTTTTATTCTTTATTCCATTCTTTGTTTTTTTTTCATTAGGAGGAACTCACTAATCTAATGCAACATGTATTTGTTTGAGATTTGGATGCATTTTTTCTGCTTTAGAAAGCATTTTTGTCTGAATTTTGTGGGGGTTTGGAACAAATTGGGGCATTTACATGGAAAACGCGTCTCCAGTTACACAACTTACAAGTAAAGAACGTTTTTTCTAGAAACAATTAATTTCCTCACAAGAGGTGTCGCTGTACACATCTTAACCATCTGAAAAACACGTGTAATATGGTACACAACAGAACACACTTTATATTCAACAGTTATCACACAAATTGCCAGATGCTAACATGAATAACGAAAGAAGTCAATCGAGAAAAACATTGTTAAAAAGTGTGGTGGATTTCATTTTGTCATGATTTGACTGGCAACCAACGGGTGGTGCTGTCGGCCCCGCCTGCACCTGCACAGGTGCTGGTTGTCTTCATCAGTGGTGGACTGCCACGTTCGGATTAGCGACCAACGGGTAGCGCTGTCAGCCCTGCCTGCTGCCTCGCAGGTGCTGGTCGTTTCCAATCAGTGGCACTCAAAAGGACTCCCGGCACGACCATTCGCTGTCGGGTCATTGTTGAATGCTGTTGTATGCATGTTGTATGCTTTGTATGCAATTATATGCATTGTATGCTGTGCATGTGTTTGTTTAACCTTGGCGGACTTTTACTCTTGTTTTTCTTTTGATACTTTGTATTTTCTGTTCAAATGATTTTAACGTTTTAGATTTTGTGCCTGTTGACTTTATTTTAATACAATTTGTCAAACACAACCTCCTGCTCCCTCCTGCCTGCTTTTTGGGATCCACATCTGCCATCACCAACTTGCAAACTGTGACACATTTAGCAGGCGTTAAAAAAAAACAAAAAAAAAACAAAACAGACTCAGCGTGGGTTTGCAAACAGCGGTACTTTCACAGACTCTCTGTATTCCATTACGATAATGTCCTTATGCGATTGTTCTTAAAGTAACCCCACTTACGAAGCACTTGAATGCAACAAAGAGATGCTCGGCTCCTGCATTACTCAGACAGCTGCATATAAATGGCTACACGTTGCGCAAATGTGATTATGCTTTTTACAAGTGGGCACAGAGCTTACTTCCAGGAAAAGAGCTCCCAAAAACCGCTGTTTGTCTCTTGTACCCCCACGCCCCCATTTTGGAGCATTGCCACCCCAAGTGTCACCTGATTTAACGTGAAAATGTGTGGAAAACGTGATTGAATGTTGCAAAGCAACGTCTCTGGAGCCCCATTAGCTTTTCTCACCTATCTTGAATGTGATCCATGTCACGGTTTGCAAGGTGGTGATGGCGGGTGCGGATCCCAAAAAGCAGGCAGGAGTGAGCAGGAGGTTGTTTGACAAATTGTATTAAATTAAAGGTCAGCAGGAACAAAATGTAAAACATCAAAATCATCTGAACAGAAAAAATACAAAGTATCAAAAGAAGACCAAGTGTAAAAGTCCGCCAAGGTTAAACAAACACATACACAATGCATGCAGCAAACAAGCAGCAAACATGCAGCAAACAATGAACCGACAACCGGATGGTCGTGCCGGGTGTCCTTTTAAGTGACAGTGATTATAACGACCAGCACCTGCGAGGCTGCCGGCAGGGCTGACGTCGCTACCCGTTGGTCGGCAATCTGATCGGGACGACCAGCACCTGTGCAGGTGCAGGCGGGGCCGACAGCGCCACCCGTTGGTCGCCAACCAGATCATGACAGTATCCCCCCCTTCAAGGGGCTGCTTCCAGAAGTCCCAACAGTCTCCCAAAAGGTCCACTCGCCAGGGAACGGTCGGTGGAGAGGGCAACCGCTGCCTCTCCAGCATACGACGGGCGGCGGTCTGATGGGAACGGGACTCGGCCTGGGGTGGACGAAGACGCGGCACGGATCGTCGTGGGCGTGAGTGCGATCCCTCTCGCACGTTCACGCGACGGCGCATGGCTCAATGTGGACGTCGAACTGCCAGGCGCAGAATGGCACCCCGTACGGCCGTATGGGACCAGGTCTCGGCCGGACGCCGACGTGGGCGTGAACTGCCCGGCACCGGGGGAACGAGACCAGTCCAGAGCCGCTCCGGGATCCAGCGGTGAGTGGGGTCTCGGACTGACATTGACGTGGACGTTGCACGGCTCGTCGTGGATGAGACTCAATTCGTCATGCACGACGACAGCGTGGCTGGACGTGGGCGTGCACTGCCAGTCACCCATTGTCACCCTGGACGGCCACCTGGAAGGAGGTCTCGGCCGGACGTTTACGTGGACGTTACGGCTCATCGAGTGACGGAATTCAAACTCGACGAGCTCGGGCTAACGTGGACGTAGCATTGCCAGGCACAGGGTGGAAATGAGAAGGGTCCGATGTACCTGCGGGATCCGATGGTTGGTCGGTTCATTCTGTCACGGTTTGCAGGGTGGTGATGGCGGGTGCGCATCCCAAAAAGCAGGCAGGAGTGAGCAGGAGGTTGTTTGACAAGTTGTATTAAATTAAAGGTCAGCAGGAACAAAATGTAAAACATCAAAATCATCTCAACAGAAAAAATACAAAGTATCAAAAGAAGACCAAGTGTAAAAGTCCGCCAAGGTTAAACAAACACATACACAATGCATGCAGAAAACAAGCAGCAAACATGCAGCAAACAATGAACCGACAACCGGATGGTCGTGCCGGGTGTCCTTTTAAGTGACAGTGATTATAACGACCAGCACCTGCGAGGCTGCCGGCAGGGCTGACGTCGCTACCCGTTGGTCGCCAATCTGATCGGGACGACCAGCACCTGTGCAGGTGCAGGCGGGGCCGACAGCGCCCCCCGTTGGTCGCCAACCAGATCATGACAATCCATGACTCAGCATTTTTTTACTCATTGGGTTTTGTGACAAGTCAGGGACAGGTGAGGGATAACCAAGAAAGAGATGAATTCGTGAATTGTTTTGGTGACAACTGACAGTAAATAACACAAACATGTAATGGTCGAAAAAGATTTTCCAGTCAAATATTTCCACCGGGTTTCACATAAGGTCAAACAAAGCATAAATCGAGGATGCGATTTGAGACAAGGGAGATAACGGGAGCTGTCGTTTTTGCTGCTGAGGTCGATTTGCATTCCCGCGCCTAACTCACAGAAGCCCCTCATCCTGTATAGCTGTGACAACCCTCCCCCTCATCCATCTCTCTCGCGCGCAGACCATCTATTCTGACACCTTATTGGACATTTTATAATGTTTGTAAACAACAGTTGCCAGGGTACTTCCAGGTGACAGAAAAATGATTGAGTCTTGCTGACCTGCAGTGAAACGATAACAAAAATAGGCTCAGGTTACCACCGCTCGAGACATCCAGAAAGGTTTAGGATGAAATATTGTCGGTATCTTTACGTTGGTGGCTATACATTGAGGGCTATATGTTGAGGGCAAATACCGGTTTACAGAGAAGGTCGCAAGACTGAATTGCCACTTTAAAAGGGACAGACAGATGACAGGTAGATTGTCTTTCATTATTTCAGCAAAATGTTGTCCCTCGCCCGCTGTCCATTTCCTCATGGAAAGAGCTTGGCTGTGATATCCATCTGAGCAACATAAAACTCAGGCAATCGCGTACAATTGTCCGCTATCCCCTAACAGTTAACACAACTAACAACATCATTAGCCAAAAGAATCGCTTCTCAAAAGCAGGGCTCATTTGCCATCTCGGGTCTATTGGATTAATGAGCAAGGCAAATTACAAATCACAACATCAACCGTGTGCGAATTTCCATCATTTCTATTTCTGAATGAATGTAACAATTGAAATTTTAAATAATGTAGAGTGTTAAGTCTCCTTTGGAAGCCATTTTTTCCCAATCGATACTTTAGACCAGAGGTGCCTAACTAGACCGGTGGCATGCAAACTAGTTATGGCATGCATGTGGGTATGCCTGCATGTGAGGTCGGAGATCGGTTGCTTGAAAAGTCCTTCTTTGGTAAAAAAAAAAAAAGGTTAGGCACCCTTGCTTCAGACCAGACACTTCCAAAGTCCGGCCTGGGGGCCAAATGTGGTCTGTGGTCAATTGTCATCCAGCCCTCCGTCATGAAATCAATAACATTTGGCCCGCATGTAGAATCAATACATTGGGTATAAGTGCTGTTACCTGCATGTACAAAGTACTGCCATCTAGTGGCTTAATTAGGTACAGCAAATCAGTATATGAGACATTGACTGAATGAGCCCCCCAATTTTCTAAAATGGTGACAATCAACAAAAGGATACTGCGAGGGCAGAATATTAAAGGATGGGTGGAAATTGAACTATTCACTGAAATACATAACTCTGTCTGCCTCATTTGTAAAGACACTGGCTGTTTTTAAAGAGTTCAATGTGAAGCGGTTTATTTAAATTAATTGCTGTTCTATATTCAAGGTTGGCCCATTGACATTTTTACCAGAAGAAATCCGCACCCTTTTGTGAAAAGTTTTGACAACCCAGCTTTAGACATTCAAACTACGGTGAACGAGAAGAACATTGAAATCATCATTCATTTCTCAACCAAAAGGTTTGTTTACGAGCGACATTTCGGAGTTTCCGACTTTTGCAACTAGAAAATACGTGAAATGTCCCCTAACCACCACGCCTCCACCCGAGTCACAATTCGCCTCAGGATGTGAGCTTTACTGAAATGCAACCCCGATGGCCAAACTCAGACACTATCAGGAAACGGCGCTCCTCCACTGAACATTAAGGATTTTATACCCTGCGCAATAAAAGAGCAGCTATGTGGGAGATGGATGAAAAAGCAACAACGTATTGGCACGTTATCGGCATCACTTTGAAATGTGCAAAATGGATGCATTGGCTGTTGAGAAAATAAATCCAACACGCATTTACAAACAGTGCATTTAAGCAAAAGTGCTCCATCATCGGTTCCACCCAGTTCAATTTCCTCACGCGGGAGCGGCGAATGGGCGCTAGCTCGTCGAGCAGGCACTCATTCACCTGAGCACTGTTGCTTTATTCTTCCATACATCAAAATAAGAAGCGAGTGTGTCTCTTTTGTGTCGCCGGGTGTATATTTACAAATGAGCGCTTTTAATATAAAAGAATGAGCCAATTCTCAGGCGGTGCCAAAGACATGATGACGAATGTGTCGCCTTGAGACTCGCTACAAGTGATTGCTTTTCTATTGCATCAAAATCAGAGATTCATAGATCATGATAAAGCAACGCGGCCGGCGACGATCTTTCATTAATGGTCAGAAAAGGACATGGGCTTGAGGAGGGTGCCTGGAGAAACGCCTCTTTGTTCCTTAAATAAGAGTGAAAATGATTTTACGCAAGGTTACAACACTTTCAAAGTTGTGTGGCCTTAAATGAAGATTTAGCTTTGCTCATAGCCAAGAGTAACAAAGTCACAGAGATGTTTGGTGCGGCTTTTTGAATTGGCCCTAGCTAGATCGCGGCTCAATTTTGTGGGTTTAGCGCATCGTGGATGCTTTTATTGTATTTTACCATACATGACTCAAACGGACTCAGTGAAGGTAAACGTTGTTAGACCAAACTGTGATGCCTCCTCAAATGGACAGAATCGGCGAATTATAGACAACCACTGTTCACTTTCAGTCGCTTGGTGAAATAAAGCATCAACACACGCTTACTCCTTGCCGACACGCTAAGGGCCTTGTCTGATGCTAGCGGTCCTCACTGCTAGCGAGATAACAGCTGTCCTCGTTAAGTCTAGGTCTTCATTCGCTAGCTTCTACGTCATTCAACTGGCCAACCCACCCTTTAAAGCCACACACCGTATTCAACATCACAAATACGACAAACTTAAAGCCACCTTCAATTGGTTAGCCGAGTCAGCAAAACCCAATGATATTAATTATTTCAGTGCTGGGGAAGGGGAGACTCAAGCTCCTGGTGTCGATATGTCCCTTGCGTCTTAAAGATGCCTATCTCTGTTTATAGTTCCCGCACGACACGGACAAAATCAGGCGCCCTCAAATTGGGTAGTTAAGGAAGCTGCAAGCAGAGGAGCCCATTTTTATCGCCACATAGGCCCCGAAATCAATGTGCCCACTCAAATGGCTTGTCTTTTTATGGACCGTTGGGGAAATATGAGTGGAAATAGAAGAGAGGGAGCCGTGTGGTTGTTGGGCGGGTGAGTGTGTGAGTGAGTGAGTGAAGACCTTCATTTCTGGGTCCTTCCTCCCACTTCAAAAATGGACATTAGCACCACAAAATGTCAACTTTGCCCGTGCCGCTATTGAATCGGCAGTGAGCAATCGCGCACTATGTACTGATGCCCGTTGGTGTCGAGGTGGACAGAGGAGCAGGCCCTTTTCCCTTGGTTAACGTCTCATTTTAACTCGTCACCACACATTTTAATGCGATCAAGGACCTGAGGCAGACATGAATGAAGGGATTTGAACAGGTATAGTCACTCCCGGGTTAAGTTCCAGATCAACGAGGAATTAGACATATTTTTTTTTCAACCCTATCAGGGACAACGGTTACTAGAGTGCACAGCTGATCAGGTTACAGTGAAAGGTAGACACTTGCGGACATACACCTGTTGTTTTCAAACACGATGAAAAGGATGACAGGAGTTGAAAAAAGTGTCCCCGCGGTTGAGCAGGTACAGGGTGGCAGATGGCGGTGTTGCCTACGCCCATCCACGCATGATCCGCCGCCGGTTCGGCGCACATGTTCCCCCTGTGCAATTAAGTCGAGTTGACCCCATCCGAGGCCTCCGCACCAGCGGGGTGTTTCCGTCACGTTCCTCCGTGCAGATGACGGGGCGGGCGCGCTTGCCGTCCGTACCCTCGCGCAGCATGTCACGCTGTGCACATATGGTCGCGTCGTGTTGAGCATACTTAGTGGCGAAACTGGCCGTTTTTTGGATGTATTGTGTAGTGGTGTCCAAACTACGTCACATGGGTCATTTTTGTCCCGCATTTATCCCGCATTTATCTTTTCACGTCTATGGCATGACATGAGTAAAAATGACATTTGATTCAGCATGTAAGGTTAATTATTTTAATTAATTAATCAATAAATCTGTGTAAGCTCTCAGTCATATAGGAGTGGTCCATCGATGAAAAGGTTTCTTCAGCCGTCATCTGTACTTCTTTGAAGGTGTCGGACGTTTCACTTCTTATCCAAGAAACTTCATCAGCAAACTAAAGTCTTACTAGTATATATATATATATATATATATATATATATATATATATATATATATATATATATATATATATATATATATATATATATATATATATATATATATATGTGTGTAACGGAGTTGTGCACTAAAATTATTACATTATGACGGAAGTGATGCAGCGGCGCGCAGTGTGGCACCAAGTCCCGCCCATAGTTTCCAGAACAATCTGGACGAGATTTATGGTGAGTCGCATTTCTCTGATGGTCTGGATTAACGTGCATTTTCATGACAATATTTTATTTTTTCCCCTGTTGTACTGTCTAGTGTTATCTACTCAGTTCTCTTATTTATTTCAAGTCCAGATTACTCTTTGTGTCATTATTTAATTCACGTTTTGTCGAGTGGAACTTTGAAGCACATTGGCTTCATAGTGCTTTTCTGTTGCGCAGTTATTCACAAGACGAAACCCATGCGACTTCACCCATCCCTTCTGCCGTACTGTGTTGCAGGTAATAATTATTTCATTTCGTTTTTATTGTACAATATTTAGTTTCTTGTGTCGCGTTTCATTTGGCCGTTTGCATGTGATGCGTTTGCATGTGATGCGTTCAGGGACATCATGTAAATAACCGTGAACTTGTGTTGTTTTCTCTTTTTCTGTAAATAACCACTATACGATCACACGTTCATTCTGTTTTGTTATCTACACTGTTTTGATATTGAGAACAATTTGGATGAGACTTATGTTAATCACAAGACGAAACCCATGCGACTTCACCCATCCCTTCTGCCATACTGTGTTGCAGAAATAAAAGAAATAAAAAGACACATCCACGCGTCTGGTCTTATTAAGACGGCAGCATCGTGGAGCTGAAGACAGTCACTGTTGTGACACCCGTAACATACACACACACACTCACACACACATATATATATATATAAAAAAAATAAAAAAAAAATCCTCGTCTCACCCACCATGGGTGGTGTCTGTCCCCATTTCAGCTCGGGTCCTCTACCAGAGGCCAGGAAGCTTGAGGGTTCTGCGCAGTATCCGTGCTGTTCCCAGCACTGCGCTTTTCTGGACCGAGATATCCGATGTTGTTCCCGGGATCTGTTGCAACCACTCATCAAGTTTGGGGGTCACTGCCCCGAGTGTACTGACCACCACAGGCACGACTGTCACCTTTACCTTCCAGGCTCTCTCCAGCTCCTCTCTGAGCCCTTGGTATTTCTCCATTTTCTCATGTTCCTTCTTTCTGATGTTTCCATCACTCGGGACCGCTACATCCACGACAACGGCTTTCCTTTCCCCTTTATGACAGCGATATCTGGTTGGTTGGCCATTACCATCTTGTCAGTCTGTATCTGGAAGTCCCACAGGATCTTTGCTCGGTCATTCTCTACCACCTTGGGAGGTGTTTCCCATTTTGACCTTGGGGTTTCCAGTCCATACTCCGCACAGATGTTTCGGTAGACTATGCCAGCCACCTGGTTATGGCGCTGCATGTAGGCTTTCCCTGCCAGCATCTTACACCCTGCAGTTATGTGTTGGATTGTCTCAGGTGCCTCTTTGCACAACCTACACCTTGGGTCTTGTCTGGTGTGGTATATCCCTGCCTCTATGGCTGTGGTGTTCAGGGCCTGGTCTTGGGCAGCCAGGATGAGTGCCTCTGTGCTGTCCTTTAGGCCAGCCCTCTCTAGCCACTTATAGGACTTCTTGAGATCAGCCACTTCTGTTATGGTTCGGTGGTACATCCCATGTAGGGGCTTTTCCTCCCATGATTGTCCCTCTTCCAGCACCTCATCCTCTGTTCCCCATTGTCTGAGACATTCTCTGAGTACATCATCCGTTGGAGCCTTCTCTTTGATGTATTCATGGAGCTTGGATGTTTTATCCTGGACAGGCTCTCACACTCACTAGTCCCCGGCCTCCTTCTTTACGGCTAGTGTACAGTCTCAGGGTGCTGGACTTGGGATGGAACCCTCCGTGCATGGAGAGGAGTTTTCGGGTCTTAACATCCGTGGTCTGAATCTCTTCCTTTGGCCACCTTATTATTCCTGCAGGGTATCTGATCACTGGCAGGGTATAGCTGTTTATTGCCCGGGTCTTGTTCTTGCCATTGAGCTGGCTTCTGAGGACTTGCCTCACCCGCTGGAGGTATTTGGTCGTAGCCGCTTTCCTTGTTGCTAGTTCGAGGTTGCCATTGGCCTGTGGTATACCGAGGTACTTGTAGCTGTTTTCAATGTCTGCTATTGTTCCTTCAGGGAGTGAGACCCCTTCAGTGTAGACTACCTTGCCCCTGTTAGTCACCATCCGACTACATTTCCCCAGCCCGAATGACATTCCGATATCACTGCTGTAGATCCTAGTTGTGTGGATCTGGGAGTCTATGTCCCATTCGCTCTTAGCATACAGCTTTATGTCATCCATGTAGAGGAGGTGACTGATCGTAGCTCCATTTCTGAGGCGGTATCCATAGCCTGTCTTGGCGATTATCTGGCTGAGGGGGTTCAGTCCTATGCAGAACAGCAGTGGGGAGAGTGCATCACCTTGGTATATTTCACATTTGATGGACACTTGCGTTAGTGGCTTGCCATTGGCTTCAAGTGTGGTTTTCCACATCCTCATAGAGTTTGCAATGAAGGCTCTCAGGGTCCTGTTGACCTTATACAACTCCAAGCATTCAGTGATCCATGTGTGTGGCATCGAGTCATATGCTTTCTTGTAATCAATCCAGGCTGTGCACAGGTTGGTATGTCGGGACCTGCAGTCTTGTGCGACTGTTCTGTCAACCAGCAGCTGATGTTTGGCACCTCTAGTATCTCTACTAATACCTTTCTGTGCTTTGCTCATGTATTGATCCACGTGTCCACTTATCTTAGCCGCAATGATGCCTGACATGAGCTTCCATGTTGTAGAGAGACAGGTTATTGGCCTATAGTTTGGGGAATCCTTCATGATCAGGATTGTTCGCCCTTCGGTTAGCCATCCTGGGTGAGTCCCACCCATCAGCAACTGGTTCATTTGTGCTGCTAGGCGCTCGTGGAGAGCTGTGAGTTTCTTTAGCCAGTAGGTGTGGACCATATCCGGGCCTGGTGCCGTCCAGTTTTTCATACCTGAGACTCTTTGTTGTATATCTGCCGCTGTGATGGTAACTGGGTTCTGTTCAGGGAGGTTGCTGTATTCCTCTTTCAGAGTCACCAGCCATTGTGCACTGCTGTTATGTGTGACCTCCTTCTCCCATATGCCTTTCCAGTATCTTTCAGTTTCCAGCCTTGGAGGGTTTGCTCTGCTGTTAGAACCCTGCCACTGAGCGTACACTTTCGCAGGTTGTGTTGCGAACAGCCTGTTTATTCTTCTATCTCATTCTCTTTCGTGTACCTTTTTAGGCGACTGGACAAGGCCTGGAGCCTTTGTTTTGCAGTTTCGACTGCTTCAGGTATGGTTATCTGCATGTACCGCTTGGGTATTGGTCTTTTATTCACACCTCTCTGGGTCTCCGTCAATTGACTCACATCTTTCCAAGCCGCCTTGATCTTAGCCACCAACCGTCTTTTCCATGGTGGGTAACGGATCTCGTGGCTCTCATGGTTGCGCTTGTAGCCAAGCATCTCTAGGATCACTGATGCTGAGGCGTATATCAGCTCATTGGTTTCCGTTATCGTTCCGGCCGGGATCGTTCTCAGTGCTGCATTCACAGTTTCCATGAGACTTTCAGGTGGTACTTCACATAGCCGTTGTAATCGGTTTCTTAGTTGCCCAGTTTTCATTCTTGCCATGATCTTATCTCTCAGGTCAGTTGCTGCTTCGCTCAGCATTTCATTCATTGGGGCTGGCTTCCCAATCTCGTCATTAATTGGGGCTTGCCTCCCAATCTCTGGTTGAACCTCTTCCTCTGCAGCCTGGGGCCCTTCACCTTGGAATTTGTGTTGTACCTCATCAATATCAAGTTGTGATAGCAATTGCCGTTTGTGGATATTGGAACACTGAGCTACTAGTCAACCGTGACTGTGGGTTTAGAAGTAACCATTCAGCCCCCATTCTCCGCATGTAACCCCTCTGACTAGGGTTGCTTGAGTAGTAGCATTCCAACAGAGCCATGTTATCGCATCTCGTCCATCTCCGCTTTGTTCCAGTAGCCCATTTTTCATCAAGGTGCTCTGGTTCCCCAGCACCTGACGCAGACCTTGTTTGGCTGGGCGACGTCTGAGCCGGCATGTCATTCCATTTATTGTCTCTCATTATTGTATGAGGTAGGCATTAGCGTGAAGGGTCTTGCCCAAGGACCCACACTGGATGATGTTTTGTGCTCATTTTCTCTCTCTCTCTCTCTCTCTCTCTCTCTCTCTCTCTCTCTCTCTCTCTCTCTCTCTCTCTCTCTCTCTCTCTCTCTCTCTCTCTCTCTCTCTCTCTCTCTCTCTCTCTCTCTCTCTCTCTCTCTCTCTGTCACGTTTTGCGAGGTGGTGATGGCGGGTTCGGATCCCAAAAAGCAGGCAGGAGGGAGCAGGAGGTTGTTTGACAAATTGTATTAAAATAAAGTCAGCAGGAACAAAATGTAAAACATCAAAATGATCTGAATGGAAAAAATACAAAGTAGCAACAGAAAACCAAGTGTAAAAGTCCGCCAAGGTTAAACAAACACGTACACAATACATGCTGCAACCAAGCAGCAAACAAACAATGAATCGGCCCCGGATGATCGTGCCAGGTGTCCTTTTAAGTGTCAT